>NW_024115537.1:0-14905 GCF_003073215.2 Triticum urartu
TCTTCCTCGCCCACCTCCACGGAGCCACTCCAAAGCCTTGGTCGCCAGCCTCCACCCCCACGGAACCGAGGAAGATTTCTCGGTAAGAGCCTCGGCTGCTTGGATTTGGTCCATCTTACATCTAAGTGTTCGTCTGCACCATCCACTAGATTAGCTGCATAATTATTCGCCGTACTGACGGACTAGCACCGTACATCTCTGCAGTGTCTCCGCTTCGGAGCTCGGTTCACTGCATTTCTGCCGTGTGTCTGCACTTCAGAGGTTCAGTTCAGATACTACCTGTATGCAGTGACTGGATAGTTTGGATAATGGGAACCCGCAATCAGCTTTGGTCGATCGCCAAGATGTCGGTGACCGGGGGTGTAATCGGCATCACCATTTCCGACCGCTACGTCACCGTGGTGGCCATAAAGGGCCACTCGATGCATCCCACCATGACGGGCACCGACAGCGCCTTGCGAGGTATTCGTGGCTTTGGTTTCTACATATCAGTGCAGGCATGGCACGAGAGTTGGATTATCCTGCAATCCATACTCAATGATTTTGTGCTGACCAGGTTGCTCGGCTCGAACCAGGTGACATCGTGTTAGCGGAGAAGGGCTGCCTCGATCGGTACAAATTCTCCCGTGGAGATGTCATTTTGTTCAAGTATGTGCCATGATATTGCTGGAAAATAGCGGAAAAGAAAATATCACGAGAATCCATACAACGATTTTTTTTTCTGTTTGCAGATGCCCTAGTAATCACAAGGAAGTGTTTGTGAAGAGACTGATTGGCTTACCTGGTGAGTGGATACAGCTCCCTGCGTCTTCTGAGATAATTAAGGTCCCACAGGGGCATTGCTGGGTTGAAGGGGATAATGCTGCTAGAAGCTGGGATTCAAGATCATTTGGCCCAGTAAGTTACTTCATCTCCATTTCTTTTTCAACTTACGAGATTAGCCTACTTTGATTTGGCTGATTTGGGAAAATGTTCAAGCCTATGGAGTAGTTGTTTGAGTGTAATATATTAATGACCCCAGTCTCGTTATATCGTATTGATGGGCTAGAAGCTTGTTTGTTCAACGGTGGAGTTTTGCCGCATTTTGATCCTCTGTGCCAGCACTCATAGTACTATGCAAATTGACATTGTGAGTTCCTTCAATAGAAAAAACGGGCACCTAAAATATGCATATATTATGTACCGTATGATGGGGATGGGCATATTAATCTCACTGCATGTATATGACCCTTAAGATTTGCACCAGAAATCTATGGATAGATGTGCAGTTGGCGCTTCTAAGGTTAACATTAAGTGATAGAAAATAATCTAGCAAACTTCTTAGAGTATGCCAATTTGTTGTAGGCTTCATTTTTGTGGGTTCTTCTTTTAACAATGCTATGTAAATGCTACATATATGCTAGAACATGCCAAATTAACATGGATGACTAGCAGAACATAGTACTTGAGCTATGAGCCTCCTCCTGGTAACCTGATTATTGCAAACGTGGCTATACTTCTTTGTTTTTGTGGGGCCTGAGGCCAAAAGAATGTTACTCCAGAGTTTTCAGCATGTGATGATTCAATATTCGTGGTGCCTACCGATTGGAAATTCCATGGACTATAGTGCACTAAACTAGACATCAAATAAAAGAAAACACTAAATGAAAAACAGAATAAAGCAAAAAGGTGATACTCGGGAAAACCCATACTGTAAGTAACACATCAGTACATTAGAAGGCAGGCACATCTGTGTGCTAAGGCCCGAGGTGGAAGGGTTTTAAGCTTGGCAGTCTGCGGTGGCATCTTCTTATTCATGTCGCTGCAGTGCTTGTAAAGTTGCTAACTTAGGCTATAATTAGCAATTTAGCATATATGATACAATAGATCAAACAAAGCGTTGTAATAGATACAGAAAACAAATATGTTATGTACTTTTATATTGCCTACATATTTTTTCTTTCAACTTATTATTTCATCCAGCTCTATTCTATGTTGCATCATATGACTTGTTTCACTAACGTTTGGTGTTTCTTCAGATCCCTTTAGGCCTAATAAACGGGAGGGTCACCCACATCATCTGGCCGCCGTCGAAGATGGGCAGAGTGGAGAGAAAATGGCCCGAAGATAGAATCCCGCCGTTTTGATTCGACTCCTCACCGCACGTGATGATGATCCATCCACTTTAGCCTGTTTTGTGGCTACCAGAAGTTTAGCTACCCGTTGTTCAAGTTTTGGTGAGATTTGTTCGGAAATTTCCTTTAGCCCACCATTTTTTGTTGTTGTTGCTTCCTCGTGTAAACAATTTTGTCTTCGAATTGGTCAAATGTAAAACCTCAATCGAGGCCCTTCACACTCAATCATATGTTTTGCAAACAGATACAGCTTGGCAATGAACTTTTGCAACTTGTTGTACTGGACTCAGCAGATGCAGATGGACAGAAAGAAAGAAAAAGACTAAACTAGATTTATTATTACTTCAAATTCTGCAATATGCAGCGTGTATGTAGAGCAACTAAAACCAAAAAGGCCAGCTGAAATCCTAATGCTCTCCAAGTTCCCTACCAACACACTGTAGAGTGCTACCTCCAATGACTAGTACTACTGTAATTCAGCTTCGTAAGGATGCTGAGTCTGTTCTGTAGTAGCAACGACAATATGCTGCTTAAATTTCGCCTTCATGCAATTATGTCAGCAGGTCCGGGAACAGCTTGTAGCCTTCTCCAGCTCCGGCTCCGCCCCGACAGGGATGTTGCAAAATCACTTAAAATTGGGCAATATACCAGAGTGATGCACGCCAATGCCGTGTTCCAGCAAGGGACGCGTATTTGAAACCTGCGGAAGCTTTTGCCATCATCTGAAAGAAAATCCATAGCAGTCCAAAAAAGAAAAAAAATGGTTTGAATGTTCACTTTCTCATCACCCCCCATTCAGGTCCATCTTGGTCATCTAGAGCATAAGCAGGATATTAAAAATCAACCAAGACATGTGCCTCCTTGAGCTACACAAAAAAAAAAAAAATCATATCCTGTAAAACGACTATCAATCTTCACATTCTCTTTTGCCGAAGCTGAAAAAGAACCATAGGATCATCTTGATGCTAAATTATCAATTTCACCATCTTGAACATGTCACTTTTCCTCATTGGGTTTACCTGCCGAGACGCCTTCTTTCCGCCCATGTCCCCTCTTCTTGTCACTGCCACTAGCAGGAGCAAGGGCAGCCATTTCTGAAAACTGTCCTCTCTGAACTTGCCATTCTCGTCGACTATCAGGTATATATAAAGCCATCGCCTCCAGCAGGGAATACATAGTGCTGCACAGGTGTAGGTTAATACTCGGTGTATACTGTATGGGCAAGGTTGCTTATGTACCTCCAGCAGCAAATACAAAGTGCTGGAGAAGTAGGCTAACACAAATTTTACACGCAGGAAGGGAACTATGTACCAGTACCACAAAATCACGCATTCCTACAAAATTATAAATTCCACAGCTCCTGGAGCACTGAAGGTCACAGAATTTGATAAACCAATATATTTGTACACCTGAATAAACATGTCTGGATCCAGGTGCCCATCAACCAAAACTCATACACCATGTAGGCTTCTTGCTCAGAAAACTGCATGATCTTACTAAGTATGCATAACTATGAAATAATCAACATCTTTCTGAGCACGCATTAAAGCATCTCACGCGCTTCCAATTTATCCTTAATTTGGCAAGCTCTAGATACAATGAGATAATAAACATGAACAAACAGAACATGTAATCACCATAAGCATCAAGATTCAACCAGTCCAGAACATTAATCCAAAACTGGAGCTGAGAGCGAAACCTCCAGAGCAGCTCACTTACAATCCTCCTGATCCTGAACTTCTGAAATGTCGACAATCGGCAGACGCTCTTCCTCCGGCACCAAGCACCAGTTTGGTGACTGCACTGCCCTGAGCCATTTGAAGTCATCCACATTGGCCCAGTTACCAGTGTCCTCTGCAAGCCCAGAGTCCCTCAGATCCTCTTCGATCCCTTCATACTTCAGAGCATGTGGTGCAAATCTCACACCGCTGCAGTCCTCAATGATCGGCCTGCTCCTCACCCGCAGGTAGAAATCTGTTTCCCTGGCTTCGTGAATCCTGATCTGATGTGCCGCCATCACAAACGTGCAGCGCTCGACATCCTCTATGAGCACCGAGCCGAAAACCGGGCCGATGAAGACGCGGCAATCTCTTAGCTTGTGAATGTACAGCGCCCGGCATTTCCCCTTGAGGTACACCTCACAGGAAACCAGATCAGCGAGCGCGAAATCCCCATCCTTCTCGTTGGCAGCTCTCAGATCCTTCACCAGGGTAGCGCCATTCCTGCCCCGGAACCCAAACCCTGGCAGGATGGCATCGGGATCAAGCTTTGGCTGCTCCGGAGGCGGCTGGGGCAGGGCAGGAGGATCTGGCAGGGGGCTCTTCGGGGTTTTGCTCTTGTTCCTGAAGGAGAACGACTTCTTGGGCCGGACCTCGGAGGCGGCGAGCTTGTGGGCGGCGCGGAGGTCGGAGACGGCGGCGAGCGCGGACCGGAGCTCGTACGGGGGGAGGGAGTGGGAGGCCTCCGCGACGAGGCGCTCGAGGTCGTCGACGGCGGAGGAGGCCGCGGCGAGGGAGGCGGCGGCGTCGTCGGGGGAGGAGCGGCAGGCGGAGAGGGCGGACTCCGCGGCGGCCTTGGCTGCGGCGAAGCGAGAGAGGAAGGCGGCGACGGGGGACGCCTCGGGGGAGCCCGCGGAGGGGGCGGCGGGGCGCTTGGAGAGGCGCTCGAGCATGGCCAGGGGCTTGCGGTTGCCGGCGGCGGCTTTGGTGCCGTCGAGATCCGGCAGCTCCATCCCGGCCGCAGCAGGTGGCGGCGCTGGAGGCTTGGATCTTACGGCTAGGTTTGGCTGCCTTCGGTGGATGCGGGCATGCGATGCGACTTGGGGGTCTGCAATCAGTAAAACTAGTGAAAACCAAAAGTTCCAAATATCACTACTGAAAATCAGTGTGTCAAAACAGCACTCATTTTCAGTTATTTCCAAAGAAAAAGGATTCATTTCAGTTTTTCCATGCCAAAATACCACTAGAGGCTAACTGATTAACATACTCAAAGAAAGACATATATGCCCTTACATACGATTATTCTGGTTTTTTACATTGTCTGTGCTCTATCATCACCAATTTTGTTTATTTACATTCCAAATGCAACAGTTAGCATCAAATAGGCCGTTTCTTTGTTGTATTTCCTTTTGCTGAAATCACTCTCTTGATTTTGGGTTCATTCATATCCAAATAACAAATGAATCAATGTCGTGTTTTCCATAATGTAGAAAGCATCGTTTGTATCAAGATGCCATAAGGTTTCTGTTCATTTATGGGTAAACCGGATACATGATTCCATCCCATATTGTTGTTTTTGTTGTTCACATATGTTAGATGCTGACAACAATATGCCTGACACTTTTGGCATTCTTGTGAATGTCCTCTAAATAATTTCCAAAAAATAGTTATTGTCTCATTTCCCGATTATCTTACAAATTACAACTATGTAGGCCACGGAGCAATATGGAATACTACAAAAGTTATCATGATGCATACCATGTTAGCCTTCCCTAAATATAGTGTGTGTTATATTTTTTTAGTCAAACTTTGACCAAATTTATAGAAAATTTATCAACATCTAGAATACCAAATCAACAACACTAGATTCATCATGAGACATGCTTCCATATGGTAGACATTTGGTATTGTGGATATGGGTAATTTCCTCTGTAAACTTGATCAAAGTCTATAAATTCGATGAAAGCTAATGCACACTATATTACGGAACAACGGAAGTACAAAGACCATGATTTTTCCATCTTCCCGTCCTCTAGGTATTTGAAAGGCACTTTCTGATTCCTCGGATACTTCAAGATCTAGACTTTTCTTCACATTCAAGCATATTTTCCTACTGAAACCCAAATCATTCATAAAGTTCCAGAATTCCCACAAAATTGCAGAGGTCTCAAAATTGAAATAAAAAAATTGTGTGTTGCATAGCAAATGTGAATCCACTGTTTCACGACCATAAGCATATCGGAGGTGTCCAAAACATCCTCCCGCATTAGATGGTAGAGTATTACGTGTACAAAGACTTCTCGGTTGTCATCAACAAGGTCAGACCGGCTTCCGTATGAGAGTTGTGACAACGGCACGTCGGATGCTCGTCCTAACGACAGTTGGTAGTTTGGTTGTTCAGATGCCCCAATTTAATTTTTATTATGTTCGGGTGCTTTGTACTTATGATGAGTCTTTATAATATATCCAAATCATTTCTGCCAAAATAAAAATTGGTAGAGCAAAAGTCTAAACGCATGGGTATTATTCACTCAAATCAATTATATGATAAAGAAAATTTAACATGATCCAAAACTATCTTAGCCGTCTATGTTATTTGATCCAAGGGTCATATGATCTCTTACCTTCAAAGAGGTTAGATACTACATAGGCCATAAAAAATTTGCGGGAAGGCAATAATTCTTTTTGGAAAGGTGCCGATTAACAATGGGGAAATATACTGCTAAGAACTCTTGACTTAGTGAGTATTACTCGCAGAAGCCCACATACACGCACATGCAATAAACAGGCACGCGTGTGCGCGTGCGCGCACACACACACACGCACACACTACCCCTACAAGCACCTTCGGGATATTGAGCTGGCATCATTTTAACTTGTATATGCATCAACATGTTTGCAAGGCTGACAAACTACTAATTTGACATGTGAATGGAATTGCTACATACAATTTTAGATTATTGCATTTGTTTTCAATCAGATTTCAGTTCCTTCAGACAAATTTTGAGAATGCATTCACAATAGTCTGTTCTGGGTACAACATTAACTTTTGATTTGTTTGTCCCCCACAAAAAACTTTTGTTTTGTTACGTTTATATTTTTTAAGGGACTCAAAATTTGTTCGAGTCATACATGTTGAATTTGTTTTTGTACCGCGCTAAAACCTTATATTTAAATATGGCAGATCCTTGTACTCCCTGGAATTCATACGTTTCATCTCCAAATATGTAGAGTTAGTTAATGCGACCCATTTGATTTCATGAATAAAGTGTATGATTTGTTTAGAAGAGACAATTACTATATGCATTAGTGTATACGTGTCAGCGACAGTGCACCCAGTTCCAAGGCGCCAAGAGAAGAGGTTGAAAGTCAAGGCCGGCCCAAGAGGCAGCCTCGCTTACCAGCTCGGCTGGCTGGGCCGGAATGGGCCATGTAGGTGTGAGTACTTATATGGGTGTGAACGACTGGGAAAAGGGGGGTACGGTGGAACGGCTAGCTGGCCTGTAGCGTGTGTATCTCTCCTTCCTCCTCCCCCGATTCCCTAAGATGTAAACGAAACCTCGATCCAGATTCAATGGCTAGTCGAGAGAGAATTCCCCTAACAATCTGGTATCAGAGCCATTCCTTCCTCTTCCGCCCGCTCTGGATCCTCCGGGTCACCCCCATCGCACGCGTCTCGCCGGCCGGCGTCGAGCGGAGGCCATGGAAAAAAATTCCCCCGAAACCAAGGCGATCTACGAGCTCCTCCGAGCCGACTTCGACGCGGCGCTGTCCAAGTGTTCCTCGGAATGCAACGAGGAGATGGTCGTCGCTCTCGCCAAGTTGGACAGCAAGCTCGACCGTCTCTCAGGCCGCATCGACGACGTCAAGCTCGCCATCGGTGTTGATTTGGACGAGCTGCGAGGCGAAATTGGAGCCGAGCGCGGCGCTGCTTCTTCCCCAACTGCACCACCTTCGCCACGGCAGCCTCCCGTCGCCAACCGCACTACTCCCCATAGTAGCGGCTCCAGCGGCTCGGATGGATTCCGATCTGACACTGAGCAGAGGAGTTCAGGCCACAAGTACGTTCCACCCCCAGCTCGAGGTATTGTATCTGATCCATTGACTTCTCGCCAGATAGTGCCTATCAGTGATGGATTTAGATCTTACCACTCGGATGTTGCAAATTTTGGTCCACGGATTGAGTTGCCGCGATTTGATGGGTCCAATCCCAAGTTGTGGCAGTCTCATTGCGAGGATTATTTCAGATTTTGGAACACACCACCAGTTCAGTGGATTCCGTTTGCATCTGCTTTATTTGAGGGAACCGCTGCTCGTTGGCTTGAATCTGTGCAACGTCGTGCTCCTAATGTGTGTTGGGCAGAATTTTGCGAGTTGCTTCAGTCCCGTTTTGGCAGGAACAAGCATCAGAACATTTTGAGGCAGATGTTCCATGTGCGACAGACCAACACAGTAGAGGAGTATGTTGAGAGGTTTTCTGAATTGTATGATCAGTTGACTGCTTATGAACCGAACCCTGACCCAGTGCATTATGTAACTAGATTCATGGAAGGTTTAAATTCAGCAGTTCGATTGCTAGTTGGTATTCAGCAACCAACTGATTTGGACTCTGCTTATGCATTGGCACTTCTGTCTGAAGAATTAAGTGACAATTCAGTGAGCGCATCTAGTTTGGCGCATAACAAACGTGTCCCTAATTCTTCTAGTAGAGTCCTTGCTAGTAAATCAGTAGAAGATAAACGGCCACCTGATGCAGTACGTCCTAACCAACCTGAAGATCGTTGGTCTGCTCTTCGTGCTTATAGGAAATCTAAAGGCCCGTGTTTCATTTGTGGAGAGCGCTGGGCTAAAGACCACCGTTGTAAGCAGGAAGTTCAGTTACATGTGGTTCAGGAAATGCTAGATTATGTGCAGAGCATGCCTTCTGAAATCAGTGACACTGAAGAAGATGTTATTACTGAAGTTAATGCTATTTGTTTGTCAGCTGCTGCTTTAGGAGATCCTTCTGCTCCTGCTGTTTCTACCATGAAATTAAAGGTTCAGTTACAAGGATATCATTTCATTTTCTTGGTGGATTCTGGTAGTACTCATTCCTTCATCGATTGTGCAGCAGCTACCAAACTTAAGGGAATTTCTGCAATGCCAGTTAACATGGTCAAGGTTGCAAATGGTGGTTTAGTTCCTTGTTATCAGCAGTTACTGTCAGGTTCATGGACTGTTGCTGGTCATTCCTTTGTCAGTGATTTTAAGGTTTTCCCCCTGGGCTCTTATAGTGGCATTCTGGGCCTTGATTGGTTAGCTGCTAACAGCCCTATGCAAGTGGACCGGGCTGAACATTGGCTTTCTTTCAAACTCCATGGTACTCAGGTTACTTTATTGGGGGAAGATGCTACTCCTCAAATTCTAGCTGTAGTGGAATTATCTGCTTTACTCACTACTGAAGGGGAAAAACAACTCAGTTACCCCCAGATATTCAGGCTATTATAGATGAATATGCTCCTGTCTTTGCTGCCCCTTCTGGTCTGCCACCTAGGAGGAAGTATGATCATACAATTCCTTTAATCCCTGGTGCCACACCAGTCTGCATCAGACCTTATAGAGTTGCACCTGCTTTAAAAGATGAAATGGAGAGACAAGTTCAGGAGATGTTGGCATCTGGAATAATCAGACATAGTAATAGTGCATTTTCTTCACCAATGCTGTTAGTACAAAAGAAGGACAAAACCTGGAGACCAGTGTTTGATTACAGACATTTGAATGCCATTACTGTTAAAAGTAAGTTTCCAATTCCAGTTATTGATGAGTTATTGGATGAATTAGCTGGTTCTTGTTGGTTTTCTAAGTTGGATCTTCGGTCTGGATATCATCAAATCAGACTTGCGCCTGGTGAAGAATATAAAACTGCTTTTCAGACACACAATGGTCACTATGAGTTCTTGGTGCTCTCTCAAGGATTAACTGGTGGACCCTGTACCTTCCAATTTGCTATGAATGACACCTTATCTCCTTGTCTCAGAAAGAATGCTGTTGTTTTCTTTGATGATATCCTGATATTCAGTGCTACTTATGCTTTACACCTGCAACATTTAGCACAGGTCTTGAAACTGTTGTTGCAACATCAGTGGCAAGTTAAACTTTCCAAATGCATGTTTGCTCAGACTCAAATTGGTTATTTGGGGCATATTATTAGTGGACAAGGAGTTGCTACAGATCCTGCTAAGATTAGCAGTATTCAGGATTGGCCAGTTCCTGTTTCAGCTAAAGAAGTGAGAGGGTTCTTGGGCTTGGCTGGTTATTACAGAAAATTTATTTCTCACTATGGCCTTATCAGTAAACCCCTTAATAATTTGCTTAAGAAGGGGGTGCCCTTCCATTGGACAGATCAAGAGTAGGTGGCTTTTGATACTCTCAAACAAGCTCTAATTACAGCTCCGGTTTTAGCTCTTCCTGATTTCTCTAAGAAATTCATTGTAGAGACTGATGCTTGTGATGTGGGTATTGGAGCTGTTCTCATGCAGGAGGGTCATCCATTAGCATATGTTAGTAAAGCTCTAGGGCCCAGGAATCAGACCTTATCAGTTTATGAGAAAGAATATTTAGCTATCCTCCTTGCTGTTGAACATTGGCGTCAATATTTGCAACTGTCAGAGTTTGTTATCAAAACTGATCAACGCAGTTTGGCTAGTTTGTCTGAACAGAGATTACATACTAAGTGGCAACAGAAAGCTCTCACTAAATTGATGGGACTGCAATATACAGTTGTTTACAAGCAAGGAGCAGAGAATTGTGCTGCTGATGCATTATCTAGGAAACCACACACTGAGAGCAGTCTGTTACCTGAAGTTCTCAGTATTTCCTCAGCACAGCCTGCTTGGTTATCTGACATTTTGCGCAGTTATGATCAGGATAATTTTTGCATTGATCTCCTTCAGAAACTCTTTGTTTCCCCTGCAGCTGACAGTAAGTTTTCTCTCAAGGCTGGAATCTTGTGAGTTGATAAGTGCATCTGGGTTGGTTCTGATCCACAGTTGCAACGCACGATCGTTGAAACCTTCCATGCTAGTCCCTTGGGAGGACATTCTGGTTTTCCTGTAACTTATAGACGCATCAGGCAGATGTTTCGTTGGCAGGGCATGCGTGGATTCATTAAAAACTTTGTTCAGCATTGTTTGGTTTGTCAGCAAGCTAAGCCCGAACGAGTGCCATATCCATGTTTGTTACAACCTCTTCCTGTGCCGCAAAATCCTTGGGAAATGGTTACAATGGATTTTGTGGAGGGCCTACCAGTTTCAGGGCGATACAACTGCTTGTTGGTAGTCATTGATAAGCTGTCCAAGTACGGTCATTTTATTCCTTTACATCATCCCTTCACAGCAATCACAGTGGCTGAAGCTTTTATCAACTCAGTTTATCGTTTGCATGGGATGCCCTTGTCCATTGTCTCTGATCGAGACCGTATATTTACCAGCACATTTTGGAAGGAGTTGTTCCAACGCTCGAGCATCCTTTTGCGCATGAGCACTGCTCGTCATCCTCAGTCTGATGGACAAACGGAGCGTGTCAATCAACAAGTGGAGTGTTATCTCCGCTGTTTTGTCAGTGCTCATCCTGCTCGTTGGGCCAAATGGATTCCACTCTGTGAATACTGGTACAACACTAATTGGCATTCTGCTACAGGGCAAACTCCATTTGAAATTATATATGGTCATGCTCCACGTCATTTTGGTCTTTCAGCAGACGACACAATTCAGTCTCCAGATCTTCAACAGTGGCTTGTTGATCGACAAGTCATTTTGGACTCAGTTCGCCAGCATCTTTTGAGAGCACATCAGAAAATGAAAGCTCAAGCTGATAGACATCATTCTGTCAGGGAGTTTAATGTTGGAGACTCTGTCTTTCTGAAACTCCAACCATACTTGCAGTCTTCCATTGCGCCGCGTGCGAATCACAAGTTGGCGTTCAAGTTTTATGGCCCCTTTGAGATCGTGGAACGAGTTGGGATGGTTGCATATCGTCTGGCCTTGCCTGCATCCAGTCGTGTCCACCCAGTCTTCCATGTTTCTTTGTTGCGGAAGGTGCTTGCTCCTGGTCAAGAAGTCATGTCGCAGTTGCCTTCGCCTGAAGCTCAATTTCAGTTTCCTGAACAAGTTCTCAAGAAGCGCGTGATTCGTCATGGATCTACTTCAGTGGTGCAAGTTCTGGTCAAGTGGAATGATACCCCAGCAGATATGGCAACATGGGAAGACAAAATTCATTTGAAGCAGAAGTTTCCGCGTGCTCCGGCTTGGGGTCAAGCCGGCTCCAAGGGAGGAGGGATTGTCAGCGACAGTGCACCCAGTTCCAAGGCGCCAAGAGAAGAGGTTGAAAGTCAAGGCCGGCCCAAGAGGCAGCCTCGCTTACCAGCTCGGCTGGCTGGGCCGGAATGGGCCATGTAGGTGTGAGTACTTATATGGGTGTGAACGACTGGGAAAAGGGGGGTACGATGGAATGGCTAGCTGGCCTGTAGCGTGTGTATCTCTCCTTCCTCCTCCCCCGATTCCCTGAGATGTAAACGAAACCTCGATCCAGATTCAATGGCTAGTTGAGAGAGAGTTCCCAGAATTCCCCTAATAATACGCCCCTTTTTTACGCCACGATACACTAATTAGCGGATCCTATGTAAATCTTTTTGCACAATAATAAGCATCAGCAATCAAAGGCCAGCATTCATTACACTATGTTAGTTACTTAGAGGGTGCTTGGATACAAGGGACTATTTTTAGTCTGACTAAAAATAGTCTCTTTTAGAGGCTAAAGTTCCAAGCACCCCTGACTAAAGAGAGGCTAGGACTAGTCTTGAGGCTAAAAACTTTTAGTCATAGGAAACCTACTAAAATATGTATTAGCCCTCTCTCTCCTCATTTAATTCCTCTACTTTAACACATGCGAGTTCTGGATTGGATGGTTTGGAGGATAATAAATGCTCAATAATTTGATTTTATTCTCTTTAGTATTTGGATCCAAGCATGGGTGAGGCTAGCAAGTTTTAGTCCCACTACTTTTAGTCATGAGAGACTAAAGTACTAAAGAGACTAAAATCAAATTATTGAGCATTTATTATCCTCCAAACCATCCAATCCAGAACTCGCATGTGTTAAAGTAGAGGAATTAAATGAGGAGAGAGAGGGCTAATACATATTTTAGTAGGTTTCCTATGACTAAAAGTTTTTAGCCTCAAGACTAGTCCTAGCCTCTCTTTAGTCAGGGGTGCTTGGAACTTTAGCCTCTAAAAGAGACTATTTTTAGTCAGACTAAAAATAGTCCCTTGGATCCAAGCACCCTCTAAAACGTATCCAAGCACCCTCTTATATATGTTGCTTTGCTTAAATGGATAATCTGCAATTAATGTCTTGGACCATTCCCATGGTGATGTCCGTTGTCTACAGTCGAGGTGTTCCCCGTTGGGTGTTTTACAAGCGTAAGTGGTTGTTGTTGCATGTTGGTTCCGTCTGTTGGATTGATCGTGCGGCTGTGGTGTTCCATACTTTGTGAGTAGTTCACATGTGATATATTTGTATTGGTTTTCACCCGATTCTTCGTCAATAACAGGGCAATTCTCTTCTTCTTTATTAACCAACGAGGCAAAAAAATTGCCTTCGTTTCGTAAAAAGAAAAAAAAATTACCTACCATTGTAGACTTTTGGCCGAGTAAGATATTCACCACTGAAAGTTTGCATCCTCCGGGAGATATGATAAGATATGATATGTGATAAGACAATAAATAAGCAATATATGGAGTCAACAAACCGAGTCTATCGACGTAATCACTTGCGTTTCACTTCCTACATACTCCTACCAGGATACCAGTTCAAAGACGTGATTGTGATTGCTATCCTGCTGCCTATAAATAACACAAAATGCTGTGATAGATCCGTGCCAAGCCCATTCATATCCTCGATTGGCAGCAACCAGTGTCGTCTCGGCTCGAAAACCACGGGGAAATGGCTTCTTCTTCGGCACCGCCGGCGCTGGCCGAGAGAGCGCACGCCGTGTGCCTGCCGGCGCCCGCGCAGGGGCACATCATCCCCATGCTCGACGTGGCCAGGGTGCTCCACGCCCGCGGCTTCCACGTCACCTTCGTCAACACCTAGTACAACCACGCCCACCTCGTCCGCTCCCGTGGCCCCGCCGAGGTGGCCGGCGTCCCGGGCTTCTGCTTCGCCACCATCCCGGACGGCCTGCCGCCGTCCGACGACGACGACGTCACGCAGAGGGGCACATCATCCCCATGCTCGACGTGGCCAGGGTGCTCCACGCCCGCGGCTTCCACGTCACCTTCGTCAACACCTAGTACAACCACGCCCACCTCGTCCGCTCCCGTGGCCCCGCCGAGGTGGCCGGCGTCCCGGGCTTCTGCTTCGCCACCATCCCGGACGGCCTGCCGCCGTCCGACGACGACGACGTCACGCAGGACATCGCGTCGCTGTGCAAGTCCACCACGGAGACCTGCCTCGGGCCATTCCGCCGCCTCCTCGCGGACCTCAACGCAGGCGGCCCGCCCGTGACCTGCGTCGTCTCCGACATCGTCATGGATTTCTCCATGGAGGCCGCCAGGGAGCTCGGCCTCCCCTATGTCCAGCTGTGGACGGCCAGCGCCATCAGCTTCCTCGGTTACCGCCACTACCGCCTCCTCTTCGCCCGCGGCCTCGCGCCGATCAAAGACGTCGAACAGCTGACGGACGAGTACCTTGACACGCCGGTGGAGGACGTTCCGGGCCTGAGGAACATGAGGTTCAGGGACTTCTCGAGCTTCATACGCAGCCCGGCCCCGGACGACTACATGCTGCATTTCGCGCTCGGGATAACGGAGCGCGCGGCCGGCGCGTCGGCGGTGATCGTCAACACCTTCGACGACCTCGAGGGAGAGGAGGTGGCGGCCATGGAGGCGCTCGGCCTGCCCAAGGTCTACACCATCGGCCCGCTCTCGCTGTTGGCACCGCTCAAGGGCCCGAGTTCCGCCATCAGCATGAGCCTATGGAAGCCGCGGGAGGAGTGCCTGGCGTGGCCCCACGGCAAGCGCCCCGGGGCCGCCAG
>NW_024115538.1:0-36678 GCF_003073215.2 Triticum urartu
GCGTTCGGTGGCAGTGAGCTTGTCAGGGAGCGCAAACTTGGAATTGAGACGCTCCACGCGATAACCCGGCAGTGGTTTCTCATTGGCTGGTGGAGTGTCTTGACAATTGAACCAGGTCTGATTCCAGTCTTTGGGATGACTCGGCAAGACTATTAGGGGAAAGATGGTGCCATGTCAGCGCTGAATTGAGATGTCTCCATGTTCCAAGCTAGGGCCATTGGTGCACTCGTTCTGGCGGTTCGAATAAAAATACTCTCTAAAGAGTTCCATAGTCGGTTCTTCTTGAAGATATACTTCATAGAGAACTTGGAAGTAGTAGATATTGGATATGGAACTGGGACCAAGATCTTGAGGGTGGAGTTTGAAAAAATGAAGAACGTCTCTGAAGAACTTTGAGCCGGGTGGTGAAAAACCTCGATTCATGTGGTCAGAGAACACAATAACTTCACCGTCTTTTGGGTTAGGCCGTTCCTCGACCGGGCCAGGTGCACGGTAAGACATAACATTTTTCCCTGGCAAAAATCATATGGAGAAGAATTCCTTCAAATTATCCGAGGGAACCCAGTTGCAGACAGTCGGTGCTTTTGATGCATGATGTTCAAAAGATGAACTGAAAAGAAAGTAACATGCCGGTTCAATTCAATGATAATGGTGAAGTTAAATGATGATGGTACAAAGGAGTAATGGCGGCTTAAGTAAGGGCTAATGTCATATAAGGAAAAGTAAGCCGGTGCAATAAGCCGCCATGACTACAGATATTTGAGAAATGCTAGAAACAGATTCGGCTAAGTGTTGAGACAAACAAGTTTCCTAATTGCTTGATATTATTCTAGATCAAATGGCTGTTCAAAATGGAAAATATTCTAGACCTAAAAGTCTATCACAGAGGAGTTTGTGAGTCCTAATGAGGTCTTTATACCGGGAAAAGGGATCTACTGGTATCAAGAACAGGCACAAAACAACAACCGCACAAGTACATATCTCTTTTTGGATCAAGAAGAGGCTGTAGTGGAAGAACTACGAAGAAACTGTGATGAACTGCAAAGAACACGCAGAAACCTAGAGAGCCCTAATGCAGATCTGAGGAGCAAGAAGAGAACACTTACAGCCACAAAATCTTCCGCGGAGAGTCGCCACCGTTCTTTGGACCGACTCCGGTTGATGCAGCGGCCAAGGTCGACGGAGGTGAGGTGCTCTCTGACGGCGGTGGAGCTCAAGCAGCGGCGGAGGTTGCGAGAGGAAGGAGACGAATAAGAAGGAAGGATGAGAAAGACCAGGCCGTGCCTATTTATAAGGGGGTAAGCAAACAGGCGGGCACAAAAATCGAGGAAGACCCGAGTATTGAATATCTAGCTAAACAGACGCCTCGATTCTCGGAAGACATTAAAAGAAAAGATCCGTTGAGGATGACGTCAGAGCAGTTTTTCGTGTTTTCAGAAGATGATGTCATGGCGGGTTACAGAGTTTTCTACGAAGAGAGGGAAATGGTTTTCAGTTAAGTATTGAAGATTAACAAAGAACAATGTTCAAAGTCAACCTGGGGCCTAATGTTGGGAATATAGCTAACAGGTAAAGACCCGCACTGGAGGGGCCGGGCCAACCCCAACGGCGGGTTACAAAAGGAGCCCAATAATATTCAAGGTGATAGTTATTATGACTTGTAGACGGACTAAGCCCAGAGGCGGCTTAAGGCCCAATATCGTAAATCGCCATGTGTAAGGAAAGACTTGTAAAGAAAGGCATGTAAATAAGTCACCGAGCCGGACACGTTTTATGAACCAGCCTGGACTCTGTAGGCTGCCAGGCGTCAACCCATGTATATAAGGGGACGACCCGGCGGCGGCTTAGGGCAAGAAACAACAACTCGAAGCCATGAAAAGCATATTCGCTCCCTGGTCATCGAAACCCCAGCAATTCCGACCCAACTAGACGTAGGCTTTTACCTCCATCGTAAGGGGCCGAACTATTATAAAACCTCTCGTGTCCTTTGTCCCGATTAACCCCTTTAAGCTTCCTTGTTGCGATGGCCCTACGACTAAGTCCTTTTGCTAGGACATCTGTCGTGACAATTCCCCGACAGCATCTGTGGCTACATCATCAGGGGCATAACGAGAAAGCTTACTAAACTCATCCACGTACTACCCCACAGTACGGTTTCCTTGGCGTAAGTTGTGAAACTCACGCTTCTTCATGCTCATAGCTCCAGTTGAGACGTGGAAAGGTAACAACTGCATCAAGGTATTCTGTTGCTGGATCAACTAAGTGAGCTCCGGTGGAAAGGTAAATCCGGGTTCACGTCTCGGAGGCATCTGAGGGTTTAGATGGAACAGAACTAGAATAGAATGAGGTCTAGTGAGAAAACACTACCCATATGCACATGAGACAAACACAAACATATCACTCAATTAATCAAGCAAGGGCATAAAATCGGTCTAGAACTATTGTTACAATAGTGCTCGGACAATACTATATACATGGTGAAATACTACTACTAATATGGTGGTCGACTAGAAAAATTGAACGGTAGAAGACTCCATAATAACCGCTCCAGCTTCATCAACATAGTCATCATCGCTATCGTCAGGGTCCGAGTCGATGTCGTCGATGATGATGTAGTTCTCCGGGCAAGTGGAATCGTCATCTTCTCCTCCTGGCGCGGGGTCTCCCATGAATACTCCCAGCTTCCTTGTCAGATCGTCATTCTTCTCCACTAGTAAGACGATTTCCTCCTCATAATCTTCGCGAGTAGTCTTGAGTTCTTCCTCCAGCTCTGTGATCCTTGTCATTGCCTTCTTCAGATCTATCATGCCTGCGCACAACTGATTCTCCTGGCGACGAATGTGCTGGTTTAACTCCTGGATGAAAGCTGTGATCGATCTATCCTTCCTGGTGCTGATCATCTCCCATTGCTCATCTCGGTGCCAACAAATCTGGTAGATAGTATCCTTAAGATCCTTGTAGTAAACTTCTCCAATGCGTCCCATGGTGACGTCGGCTGCCATACTCTTTCCTAGACTCAAGGTTGGTGCATCAAAGGAAAACTCTATGGGCTCAGTGACTGGAGTTAATGTCCTTCCTGGAACTTGAACTTGAATCAACCAACGCTCCTCTTCTGGTAAAGTGGCATTGTAAGTCCTGGTGAAGCTTGGTATTCCAATGTTTAGGTACTTAGTGACTTCCTTCAAGTGTCGTCCAAAAGGTACTTCTTCATCCGGTTATGCAAACTTGTTCCTTCGGTCCGCCAATCTAAAGAGTAGAAAATGGAGAGGAGTCAGGAATGAGAAGAGAGTAGTGATCTAGGGCTTTAATTTAGTGGTCATGTCCTACACTCAGCGTGTGCTCTGATACCATCTTGTAGCGACCCGACCTCAAACTATCAAGTCTCTGTGCTTCAGTGTCATCCCTGGATCAGTAATGCTGACACACACAGTACTCGAAGGATTTATAACAGACTAGCAATCACACACTTATTACATCAAATGTCTCCAAAAGAGAACTTATTACAATAAATATGGCTTAAGGCCATCTAATACGATAACAGCAAAAGGCTTGGAAGATAAAGTGAGTCCATCAACTCCAACGGCATAGCTGAGATGCACGACAACGATCTAGCGAACCTTACTCCTCGTCTGAAAAGTCTGCAACAGGATACGTTGCAGCCTGAAAATGGGTCAGCACATGGAATATGCTGGCAATGTAACACAGTATAGCAATGAATAGAATAATGCTATCACTATATTCATATATGGCTGGTGGAGGCTCTATGGTTATAAGGTTTTTGCGAAAAGCCAATTTTCCCTACAACAAAGGAATAAGTTTTATTTTAACTATCATGGTAGTTGAAACATCATTGAGAAGGTTCCTCCAACTAAATCCCAATTAAAGTAATTCATTAACCCAACAAATTAAATTAGAGTGATGAGATACAATAGGATAATCCAAATACTAGATACTAAAGATGTCCATAACCGGGGACACGACTAACCATGATTAGATTGTACACTCTGCAGAGGATTGCGCACTTTTCCCCACAAGTCTCGATCTCCTCCGGTGGATTTCTCGCACTACATGATGTTTGAGAAATGGATGACCGAGACACAGTCTTTTGTAAGCATTAACTCTTTACTCTAGGTGGACAGTTACACCTACTTTCCCTCTACATCTGTTAGCCCACCACTGAAAGAGGTCACACAACTTACTCAAACTATGCCAGAGCCCATAATGGCTTGTGGCTGCGCACGGAAGTTTCTAGCATGAATAATCTTAAGATCCCTTTGAGCCTGGGTGGCGGACCGTAGGAAAAACACACGGGTACTCCAGGATATCCTAGGACAACACTGGATTCTCCAGTTGCCCAAACAAGCAATCCACCCAGATGTGTATTAAAATTGCCACCTTAAGTTGAACCATTAATTAACAATCTCACATCTGTCATGGATACACTCGAACCCAATCCACGTCTATGAGCATAGCATGGCAATATAAGCATCACGTAGAAGTAACTCCCAAGGGTTGATAACAAAAGAAGGCAATAGGTTCTACCTCATCAACTAATTCCTAAACCCACAATTTAATCACATCCTAATCATGCAGTGTTTGAGGATTGGAACTAAGCATAAAAGCTGGGTATGAAAAGAGTATGATCAATGTGTTACTTGACTTGCTCACGATCTGCAAAACCTAGGGACTCTTAGTAGCACGCTTCGCACTCTAGGAATTCTATCGCAAACAAATCATAGCATACATAAGCAATCAATCAAAGATGCACGGGTAAAATTCGAATAAGAAGAACTAACCAAAAAGTTCAACTTAAGAACTCCGGTTTGCAAAAAGAATCACAACAAACGGAGCAACGAAACTCAAACTGCGAAAGAAACAAGATCTGATTACTAATCTGAACTAAGTCAAATTTTACAATACCAAAATGTTGCTCAAGCTGGTTAAACAGAAAGAGGGTTTCGGGTAGAAGATCTAGGCGCTTGAATCGCCTGATTCCGATAAACGAGCGAAAAGATAAACTAAAACGAAAATCGATCAGAAATCGCGATAAAAAATAATCACGAAAAACCAGAGAAAAAGAAAAACAAACGAATAGGCTAACGATGGAACGTTCGTTGTCTGTGACTAACGGGCGAAAACCGTTAGTTAAAACGAACGTACGAACGAACGTCCGCTAAATAAACTAAACCGGAAAGCCAATGAACCGATCAAAACAAACGTAACTAGAGTTTTAAAAAAACCGACGGTTTTTACCTAAACCGGAAAAAAACCGAACAACGAGATTTGCGAAGTCGGGCGCGGTTCCGGCGGCTTCCGGCGAGCGGGGCGACGGCGGGGTGGCGCAGGTGGTGCAGCAGCGAGGCGGGCGGCGCGCTGGGCGGCGTGCTGGGCGGCGGCGGCGGCTGCTGCTGCGGGGTGCGGTGGGGTGGGGAAGTGGGGGCGGGGTGGCGACTTATAAAGAGGGGAGGGCAGCGGTGGCTTGCGGGAGGGGGCGGTGGCGGCCTGTCTGGGACGGACACGTCCTGGCGGCGGCGCTGCTCGGGAGTCCTCTCCCGAGCCGGAGCGGGAAGGCGCGCAGCTGGGCCGGCTGGGCCTCAGCCCAGTGCGGTCCCGCGGGAGTTTTAGAAAAAAACATATTCCGCCGAAATAAAATCTGAGACAAATAGAAAATCTAAAAATACCAAAACAAATTTTCACCGTCTAAATAAAATATTTAGAACAGGGTGAACATTTTCTTGGCCTAAAATGCAATTTTGAAAAAATGCACCTTATTTTCCAATTCAAATAAAATTCCAATAGAAACCCAATAAAAATATATACTCTGATTTTAATACTTTTCCTCCAATATTTCATTTGTTTTGGAGAAGTCATTTTATCTCCTCTCTTATATTTTTGTATATGAAATATTTTGGAGATAGAAATAAATAAACCAATGTGATCCTTGTTTCGATATTTGATAAAAGTCAAATATGAAAAACGTGAAATCCCCAACTCTCTCCGAGGGTCCTTGAGCTGCTTACAATTTCGAGGATTGAGAAACGAAATGCAACAAAATATGATACGCATGAATGACCTATGTATAACATTTCAAATTGAAAATTTGGGATGTCACAAGTGGCATCAATGTAGATGAAATCCTCGCCAGATGAAGACTACGACGTCATGTCGATGTAGTCAGGCAACGTGTCGAGGCAGTCGGCATTGTCCCTAGGAGGGGGTTTGATGAAGATAGCGACGTCATGTTGATGTAGCAGCCTTACTCGTCGAGCCGGAGGTTGCTGATGAAGGCCCCGAAGGAGTTGATGAAGTGGTGAAGGTGATACGGTGCAGGAGGGTTCTGGGTGAGGTGAAGTTGGATGGCTTCTAAGTCCATGCAGATGATCCTCGCGTGCCTCTCAGACACGGGGTTCGAGGTCGGCAGGTGGAAGTGGTACTTCTCCCCCGGTTTGCCGTCGGTCACCGGCGGGATCATATCAAGCGAGAGCGTTGGTCCATGGGACACCAATGCCTCAAAATGCTTTTCAGCCATAATATGAAGTTCTTTGACCTCGTCGACAAAAAATAAATTACGGAAGCGTTATCCAAACGCTCCATCTATATAAAAAACACGTATGTAAAAAAATGTGCTCGAAGGGTACCTCCAAGTGGTGAGCGTGACCTCCTTCTGGGTTTGCATCCTTGTCAGCTGGGCGTTTCTTCTCATGCCCAGAGGTGGCTGAGACGACCCCAACGCGCGAGCTCGTCGGTGCGGATGATGAGCTCTTGGCTTTATCAAGGACTACATGGCCGTGGTGATGGTGACCGGCGGTACACCACCTTGTTGAACTTCTCAGCACCGGGCGCAGGCCATGACAGGGGAGATGAGTCCCTGGATGACCCGTCGCCGCGCCCGATGTTGCGACCTGCCTGACGGCTACTCCCGCTGCCGGACGCCTGAGAGGACCCTAACACTGCCGGGATGTGGATCTTCAGCTTCGGGTTGGAGTTGGTCTTTTCCTGAGCGCCTGCTTCTTGGGAGCCGTAGGGTTGCTGCGCCCCATGTCAAGCTTTGACCTGAGTTTAAAAAAAAAAGTGCATCAGTACGCAAGCACTTGAAGCCTGCTACAATCGAGCTTACTCTTAAGAAAAAAGAGTACGCATGCAGGGCAGCATGCTACGGCAACTGATATGATATATGCTAAGAAAATATATATGAGTGTGCATGCTGGCCATGCGCGCTACTGGAAGAAATATATGGTCTATTCCTAAAAAAGGAGGTCGGTATACAGGCGGACGAGCGATGCTACTGAAACTGATCTGTGATTTATGCTGAAAAATATGTGTACATCAGTATGCACACACATGAGGCCTGCTACGAATCCAATCTACGCTTAGAGAAAAGCAGTATGCATGCATGACCGTGCTACTGCAAGGGATCTATGATACGTTCTCATAAAAAGGGTTACCATGCTACAACTGAAGCCATGTGAAGAAAAAATCAGAAGTACCCATGCGTCTAACCGTGCTACTAAACAGATCTATAACTTATATGTCTGCACGTGCATACATCATAGGTTGATTGAATCTAATTCGAGCAAAGAAGTTAACAGGGTTACAGGAGAAGGAGTTGTACCTTCTCTACGAGTTGAAGAAACGGCTGCTCCACGAGCATCGACCTGAGAAATTCCTCGAGACCGACTGCTTGAGTTGGAGAGGCGGCTGCTCTCGACTATGAGCGGCGATGTGTAGATGTCCCACGGGGATGTGGGTTATATAGGCCCTTGGAAGATCTAAACCGGTTGCCAGAGATCATGTTTGTTCTGATTCTCCAGGGAGATAACAAACTGGGTCAAGAGCAGCCGTGACTTGAAGATGCATTCAAAACAACCGCTCAGCGGATATTGCAAAAAAAAAGTATATATATTCACGTTGAAGTGACGTACGGTACTGGAATTCATCTTTGTACGGCTGCATGGTTATCCTCTTGTGCGCCCATTTCCGAACCAGGAGCTTTCACCGATCCGAGTCCGGTTCGCTTCGCGCTTGAACTCAACTCAGTGAGGGGGCATTTGTTCGACGCAATTTTGTCGTCATTGTATATGTGTTAAGTACTCACTCCGTTTCTAAATATAAGTCTTTTTAGAGATTCTAATATAGACTACATGCGGAGCAAAATGAATGAATCTGCACTATATTTAAATTCATCCGTATATAGTTCATATTCAAATCTCTAAAAAAACTTATATTTAGGAACGGAGGGAGTATCAAATATGGCATTGATACGTGGACACAAGTTTAAACATGCATGACCCTCCCCCCCCTCATTTTAAAATAGATAATCCAACTTTGTACTAACTTTGGTAAAGTTAGGACATCTATTTTAAAACGGACGGAGTAGTTTTCGCTTAATAACGATGAGATTTTTGGCTAATCACCTTGGAGAATGGCCGCTGGAGCGACAGCCTAGGGCCCAGGCGAGAGGGGGCCCCATGATGGAGTATATATATATATACTAGAAGAACGCCCGTGCGTTGCAACGGGCCCATATTAACTTTAAGAGTTCAATATTAATATTCTCATACATATCAAGTGACATTTGTGATTTTTTTTACCATCAAATCCTCACACACACACATCTCTTCCTCGCTCTTCCTCACTCTCTCTCCTCCTCTCCGTCTCTCTCTCTCTAACACACACACACACACATATCCATCTTATTGGGTATGGGACCATAATCCATCTATTTCACACACACGCCCGCTACTGCATAACAATATGAATTATGTGTATTATATTTGCCACCACAACTGAGGGAATTAATTTCATCTAAATCGGTCAGCCACAGCTCCTAGAATACGCGGAGGAGGTGGCTAGGGTCGGCGTCGGCAACGTCCGGCGCGGGCCACGGGCCCGCTTCCAAGTGCGTCCGGGTCCTTCAAGTGCCGCTTCCACGCACCAACTCCCATGGCCACGGGCACGACCACGGCCAGGGAAGCCGCCCTTCTTCGTTCCCTTCACCGGCCGCGGCCAACGCGGTGCCGCGGCACCCGGCCTTGCCATCCTCGTCCTCCGGCACCGTCGCGACCCAGTGATGCAGCCCAAGCATCGGCTTCGAGAATCAAGAACGCTCGACAACAGAGAGGGAAGGGAAGATCATATACATGTCATAAGAAAGGGAGTTTATTTACTGCTCCATCAATGTATTGTTTTGTAACGCCCCGGACACACCCGCCGGTGGTCGTTACTCCTGGCGGGATCTAGACTGGCCCCACAGATCAATACTAGTCTTTTCTGCGCACTTTGTCCTCACTCGTGCGCACCCGGGAGAAACTTCCCGGTCGGTCACCATCCTGAAACTACTCCAAGGTGAGCTCGCTTAACTTTGAAGTTTTGTCCGAATGGGCTCCCAGAAAAGAAGGAATTCCTTATTGATATGAGTGGTCTATCATCCCTAATAAGCCAGGCTATCACATACACCCCCACTCAGAGGAACTGACGTCCTCGTTGGGCCACAGGAACGTTCCCTCTTGGCACATACGTCTGTGCTTCGAGTCCGGCACATGTGCCATGCCATGTGCCACGACGGTTCACAAACGTCATGCACAACATGACCGCGCACCTATCAGCAAACATCCGTGTAACCGCGAGGGTCGGTTTTGATACCACCTTGTAACTCCCCGAACACACCCGCCGGTGGTCGTTACTCCTGGCGAGATCTAGACTGGCCCCACAGATCAATACTAGTATTTTCTACGCACTTTGTCCTCACTCGTGCGCACCCGGGAGCAACTTTACGGTTGGTCACCCATCCTGAAACTACTCCAAGCTGAGCACGCTTAACTTTGAAGTTTTGTGCGAATGAGCTCCCAGCAAACACTACAGGAATCAGCTACTTTGCCGTCTGCCACGGCGGACGGCAAAGGCATGAACGGCGGACGGCAAAAGGCTCCGGCAAAGTAGGCTTCGGTAAACAGCTACTTTGCCGTCTGCTACTGATGGCAAAGTCTTTGCCGTCCGCCGCAGACGGTAAAGAGAGCGCGGCAGACGGCAAAGAAGGCGGACGGCAATAATTGCGCTGTCAGTCCGTTAAGTGGCTAACAGCAGGCCTTTGCCGTCCGCCGCTGACGGCAAACTTTCTAGTGTCTTTGCCGTCCGCCGTATGATGTCATCTACACGTCACTACATGGCAGGTTCTTTGCCGTCTGCCACTGATGGCAAAGTCTTTGCCGTCCGCCACTGTAGGCAAACTGACCAAACGGGTCAGCTCCCAGGAAGCACAGCTGGATGCCACGTGCCTTCTTTGCCGTCCGCGGCAGACGGCAAAGAGCCCGTTGCCGTCGGTGGCAGACGGCAAAGAGCCTGCATATTGGCTCTTTTATCTGTTTTTTATTAAATCCAACAATTTTCATCACAAATATAGATGACATATATAGATATATTTCAAAAGGCCATTACAGAGCAAACATATAAGATATCCAACACATAACTTCATCATCCAACCATATATATTACATGCATAGTTCCATCATACATAACAAGTTCAACATAGAGGCATCCAACCATATATATTACAATACTTTCATCCAACGATACATGCATAGTTCAACGATACAACAAAAACAGAGAAAGGGATAAGGAGCACTCCATCTATGCAAGCTTTCGTCAAGTGAATGAACTCTGCAAAATGAAAAATAAGAAAGTTAGAACAAGAAGAGTAGAACAAGAAGAAGACTAGAACAAGAAGAGTAGAACAAGAAGAAGACTAGAACAAGAAGAGTATGTCATTTATGAGCTAACTTACGTGAAATGGATCATATATGAGCTAACTAAGTTGAAATGGGTCGTTTATGAGCTAGCTAAGGTGAAATGGATCATTTATGAGCTAACTTAGTTGAAATGGGTCGTTTATGAGCTAACTAAGGTCAAATGGATCGTTTTTCAGGTAACTAAGTTGAAATGGATCTTTTTTAGCTAACTTAGATGAAATGGATCATTTATGAGCTAACTTAGTTGAAATGGATCGTTTTTGAGCTAACTTAGGTGAAATGGATCATTTATGAGCTAATTTAGTTGAAATGGATCTTTTTGAGCTAACTTAGGTGAAATGGATCATTTAAGAGCTAATTTAGGTGAAATGGATCGTTTTTTAGGTAACCTAGGTGAAATGGATCATTTATGAGCTAAATTAGTTGAAATGGATCGTTTATGAGATAACCTAGGTAAGATTGGTCATTTTGGAGTTAACCTAGGTGAAATGGGTCATTTTAAAGCTAACGTAGGTAAAATGGATCATTTAGGAGCTAATCTAGGTAAAATGGGTCATTTTTGAGCTAACTTGGATGAACTGGATCATTTATAAGCTAACCTAGGTAAAATGGGTCATTTTAGAGCTAACTTAGGTAAAATGGATCGTCTATAAGCTAACTAAGCTAATTATGTAATTTTTGACATAAGTAAGCTAAGTACAGATCATTTTAGAGCTAACTTAGGTAAAATGGATGGTTTTGGAGGTCAGTAAGCTTATTAAGTCATTTTGGAGGTGAAGAAGCTAAGTCTAGGTCATTATGGTAAGCATTGGAGGAAATAAAGCTAAGTCTAGGTCTTTATGCATGTGTTAAGCAAAACACTAGATAAACTTACCAAGATGTAGGAGGTGTAGGAGCGGAGTGGCTCGTGTCGGTAGCTGGAGAAGGATCGTGCGATGCTTGTCTGGAGTTACGCTGCACCAAAGATCATTTCCAATGTCTTGTTAGCATGATGACACTGAAATGTTAAGACTAGCAAGTAATGTCCATTCAAATAAAACTCACCGTGGTCCCAGGAGCAATCACTGGCATCGGCGGAGCGGTCTGACCTGTCTTCTCGCACACAGACTGCACATTTGGTTTTGACGACTCAGTCATACTAGTTAGTAATGAGACAAACACTACATGAATGTTTTGGCTAATCTGCAGAAGAAACTTACCACAAGGAGCTCGTACATGGCCCTTGCCTGCATGTCATTCCGTGCCCTCTCCTCCTCCATCATCTTTGTCGTCCTCTCCCCCAACTCCCGCTGCCTCTCCGCCGCCTCCGCCAGAAGTTTCTCCGTTCTATCTCTCTCACTCTGTATAGCAGCCTACAATACCACTCACATGACCATTTGTAATCATTGATGGAAGCGCACACAATGTAATGGAGAAAGATAACTGAGTACGTATCACTAACCTTGATGGCGAGTTGCACTGGCCGTTCACGAGGCCTTATCTCAGGAGCGGAGCTCGACTGGCGCGCCTTGATCTCCGGGAGAGTGCTAGGACAACGGATAAGTCCATCTCCAATGGCTATGGAGCCATGGGACCTCCCGCCACCAGATATCATCAACAGCTCTGGATCAATGGGACCCTGGCTCGGGTTAAAGTCCTCCCCTTTCCTCGCCTTCCCCTCATCTCTATATCTCACGAGCTTGTTGTGGGAGGAGATGTTGGTGAAGTTGTTTGCATCATCGAGGTCAGACTGAGAGAAAGCCTTGACTTTCTTGAAAGAGGCAGTATGGGCCATGGCATACAGGTCGTACACCTCTGGCACCTTATCCGTCTTATTGTAGCGTGCCTGAAAGAGATAAACAATGAAAATTAGTAATTAAAGGGCTCAAGCTAGCATGATGAATGAATTGCATGAATCATGAAGCAAACCACATACCCAGTTGCGCCCGAACTGATATAAGTTGGAGCTGCCTTGATGGTGTGGCACACCTTCCATTTGGGCACATTTGTCCTTGGCCTCGTTGTGGAGGGCTAGCCATCGTTGTGAGCACCACTCATCGACCAACACCTCCCAACAATCCATCCGATCCGCACACCATCTCGGAGGCGCCCAAGTTAGCAAATAGAAACTTGAGTGCTACGGCTAAGAATTACTAAATGAAGGAACTTAAGTAGAGGAGGCCTTAAGAATTACCTTCATGTACTGCTCCTTACTCAGGAACTTATCGCGGCACGCCGGCTTGGTCTTCTTGATACCACGCAAGGCGTAGTAGTCTCGAACAGCCTGCACCCGAGCCTCGTGCCGTAAGTTCTGGAGTAGGCGCTTGCAGACGTTCTCGATAACATGTGCCGCGTCCTCCTCGTATCCCTCCTCACACCTGTAGAATGTCTGCAATCAAATGAGACAATATTGATTAGTACAATTAATAACTAGCTAGTTGAAGATTTTTAAATGTGTAAAGGAGAAATTACCCAGAACTTTCTGATCACCATGTCTGCCCTCGTGTTGCACAGGACACCGTCGATAATCTCATCCGGCGGGGCCAGGGCAGCCACGTAGTGCTCCCAGCTCAATCCAAGCTCTGGAAGCCGACCCTCACCAGGCAACATGACAAACCCCGGGAAGTTTTGCCGGCAAAGAACTCCAAGGACGGAGTTGGGCCGGCGGACACTATGATGGTGGTCCCAAGCCCTGCAGCATGACAAGGCCAACGCATTAGTTATTTGAAAAAACGTGAATGCACAAGGTACAAAAATATTAAATGCACTTACGTACCTCTCCCCATCAGGGAAAATCAACCACCTCTGCTCGCGGGTCACCGGCACGTACGGGAGCCGTGTAGCACCACGCTGGTAGACAGTGCCCCCCTCCTCCTCAAGATCAGTCGGCTCCCCGCCATCATCAGCATGGCCACTCGGCTCCTCGGGCTGATCCAGCCAGGTACCCCATCCGGACGTGTGCTCCTCCGGGGTCACGTGGGCCGAACTCTCGTGGGCCGAAGGCCAGTTGACCCGAGGCTCGTGGGCCCAAGACCCGTGGACCGGAGGCTCGTGGACCGGAGTCCGTGTAGCCTCCTCCTCGGACGAGTCCACCCTAGCAGTCACGTGCTCGGGTGAAATGGCTGGGGGTGGCGGCGAGGAAGGCGCCGTAGCAGTCACCCTACCTCCTCTCCCACGACCACGTGCCCCACCTCCTCTCTTCCTAC
This sequence comes from Triticum urartu, assembly GCF_003073215.2. Classification (NCBI taxonomy): domain Eukaryota; kingdom Viridiplantae; phylum Streptophyta; class Magnoliopsida; order Poales; family Poaceae; genus Triticum; species Triticum urartu. Next base: position 13,931 of record NW_024115538.1, read on the forward strand.
CTCGTCCCCTGCTGGGCACCGCGGTCGATGAAGAAGGGCCCGGCGGTGTGGCCATACTGTCCAGCAACGCTCGGCGGAGAGGTGCGTCTGGAATGGAAGACCTCAGACCACGCTCCCGACCAGCGCCCACCATCTTTCAACACCTGCCATGACAAACAGTAAACGAAATTAGTACAACATAAAAAAAGACCGACATGAATAATAATATGTGTATCACTTAAGTGTATCATCATCAAGTACAACATAAAAAAATGTAATACCTGACACTACTAATAATCTCGATCAGTATCATCAATAAATGCATAATCATCATCATCACTATAATCAATGACGGGCTCATAGGGTTCGCCACCTTGACGTAATCGGTCAAGCATTGACAGGTCATCCGCAGCAGTAACCTCTTCTTGTTCCGGCTCTTCTTGTTCCTCCTCTGGGGTGATGTCGGATTCATTGTCGCTGTCTACTTCAATGTTTTGGGGTGAAGTATAGCGGTTCTTGAAACGCTTTTTGGAAAGACGTGTCTCTTGGAAGAATTCTCCTTCATATGTGTCTGGGTTAATGTGAGGTTCATAATCCTCTTCCTTTGGGGGAGAAAGTCTAGCACGTGGCGGCACTTCATAAACGACATCCCAACCTTTCAGATTTGGATTAGTTTGGCAGGCCCACGGTAGATAGAATACTTGGGTCGCCTGTTGAGCCATAATATAGACATCAGGAACATCTAAATGAGTGCTTTGGTTGATTTCAACTAGCCCTACATGTTCATGAGTCCTTCTAGTCTCCTTCGGCTGAAACCAATAACATTTGAAGACTACGACATTCGGTGGATTCTCACCATAGAACAGAAGTTCATAAATTGCTTCAACTCTCCCATAATACTCGGTACCTCCTTCGCCGATAACAGATACACAACAATTTGTTGACTTTCGGTCAGCCATAGATAGCTCTTTGCCATAGGTACGAAAGCGATACCCGTTGATGTCGTACTTGTCAAATGAACGGACCTTATAGTCAAAACCATTAGCGACTTGTCTCAATTCGGCGTCCATAGACTCTGAATTAGCCTACAAGTTTAATATGAAAGGATTGTTGCATTATGCAAAAATTAGCGAATGATATGAAATTGTCTAATAGAAATTACCGTTTGTTTGAACCAAGAGATGAAACCGGGATAGCCACCTCCTTGCTTTGCGAGAAGCTCATACTCTTCGACGGAATCCTTTTGGATCTCCGCTCCATACGAGAATATGGTGACGTATCGACTGTATGACATATCCAGGAATAAGAGTAGTTCAAAGGAAATAGAAGTTGCGAAACAATGTACCGAGAACTTACTCGATGTACGGCCGCACTTCTATCAGGTTGTTGAAGATATACAACAAAATGGTCCGCCATTCTTCGTTATCCAAAGATACTGGATGTGAAACACTAGCTGGTGCGAGATTCCCTTTGAATAGGCTGAGGTTGGATCCACCCTTTTTAGGCTCGTCAGCATTGTACCGAGGCTTCGGATTATGCAAATGATGATTTTTGGCTTCGTAGTGCGCTGTTACGAAGTTTGCCGCCTCCTCTGTGATGAATGCCTCAGCCATCGATGCTTCAATTCTACGTTTATTTTTACATTTTTCTCGAAGCGTCTTCTGCATCCTCTCAGTTGGGTAGCACCAACGATTTTGCACGGGCCCCCCCAATCTTGCCTCGGTCGGGAGATGCAAAATCAAATGCTGCATTGGATTAAAGAAGCCCGGTGGAAAGATGTTCTCTAACTTGCAGATCAACTCTGGCGCCAACTCTTCCATTTCTTCTAGCACGCCAGGCGATAGTTCTTTCGCACAAAGAACACGGAAGAAATAGCTGAGTTCTGCCAGTACTAGCCATTCATCCTCAGGGATGAAGCCACGCAACATCACCGGCATTACCCGCTCAATCCATATGTGCCAATCATGACTCTTGAGACCAAATATCTTCAGTTTATCAAGATTCGCTCCCCTCTTTAGATTCGCTGCATACCCATCGGGGAACATCAACTGCTGTTGCACCCACAAGAGAATTTCCCTCATAGCTGGCCTTCCAAGATTGAACCATGCCTTTGGCTTCATCCAGTTCTGCTTTCCTTTCGGTTCTTTCATGTTTTGTAACGGCCTATCACATAGCGCCTCCAGATCGACTCTAGCCTTAATATTATCCTTTGACTTCCCATCTATGCCGAACAATGTACCAAAAAGTGCCTCGGCGATATTCTTCTCAGTGTGCATCACGTCGATGTTGTGTGGGCAAAGGAGGTCTTTGAAGTAAGGCAGATCCCATAAGCATGTTTTGTGAGTCCACGCGTGCTTAGTATTATACCCCTTGAAGTACCCTGGACGTTGTGGATCTGGCTCGAGAGCGTTTAACTGATCCAGGGTCTGTTGGCCTGTCAATGCAGGTGGTGCAGAGTTTTTGACAACTCTACCCCTGATGAAGTTCTTCTTGTCTTTCCTGAACTTATGGCGAGGATCCAGGAACTGTCTATGCATGTCGAAGCAAGAAAACTTGCGACCGGCCTGAAGCCAACGAAACTCAAGAGCTCCCTTGCATGTGGGGCACGGGAACCTTCCATGCACACACCAGCCAACGAATAGCGCATACGCCGGCAAGTCATGCGTCGAGTACATGTACCAGACACGAATTATGAAGTTCCGTTTGCTAAAGGCGTCGTATGTCTTGAACCCATTATCCCAGGCTTCTTGCAATTCGTCCTTAAGCGGCTGCATGTACACATTCATATTTTTTCCCGGATAGTTGGGTCCTGGAATTATCAACGTCAGGAAAATGTTCTTTCTTTGCATAATCTGTCCGGGGGGGAGATTGAGTGGAAAGACAAATACGGGCCAACAACTGTATTGGGCTGCCGTCATACCAAACACACTGAACCCATCCGTGCTGATGCCGACTCGAGGTTGCCTCGGATCTGCCGCTTTGTCAGTATGTAATTCATCAAACTTTTTCCACGCAACACCATCCGATGTGTGTACCATCATCAGATTCCCATCTGCATCTAGTTCGGTTCTTTTGCCTGTTTTGTGCCATGTCATCTGTCTGGCCGTCTCTTCGACCATGAAAAGACGTTGAAGTCTTGGTACGATTGGCATATACCGAAGAACACTAACGGGGATTTTGGTCTGTGTCTTCTCACCCATACCGTTATCTACCACAATATACCTGGAAGACTTGCAAATGGGACAATAGTTCAAGTCCGCATAGTCAAGCCTAACTAAGGCACATCCTTTCTCACAGGCATGTATCTTCTCATAGGGCATCTTCAGTGCACGGAGGATTTTGTCCGACTGGTACAGGTTTGCAGGCATTACATGGCCTTTGGGTAGAAAGCGTCCAAATACTGTCATAATTGCGTCATAGCATTCTCTGCCCAAGTTGAACTGAGCCTTCAGAGCCATTACTTGTGAGATGGCATCCAACTGACAAAGCTCAGTGTGCTCGTGGAGCGGACGTTTCGAAGACTCCAACATTTTATTGAAGGCCTTTGCAGATTCCTCCATCTCCTCGTCCGAATCCCGAGCATCATCATAGCCTTGCACCATGTTTTCCATCCCGGTACCATGCTCGTCGGTGCGACGATGATCCACCTCAGCTCGGTCACATTGGGCAGACTCACCATGAAATGTCCACACCGTATAATCGGGCGTAAAACCACTCTTCTGCAGGTGTTTGCCCATTTCAGCCTCTATCTTCTTTTCCCAATTGCCGCACCGGAAACAGGGGCACCAGGTTTTCTTTTGGCCATTTGCAAATGCGGCTTGCACAAACCCCTTAATTTTTGTGAACCATTCAGCGCTCCATTTGTTCTGACCAGTGTGACCGGTATACATCCAAGCACGGTCACTCATCTTGACTTTCAGAGCTACTGGACACACAACAATTATATATGTAATTCACCATGTATATATTCATCAGTTGATCTACTTTGTCAATTTTATTACGTCCATGCAACCTACACTCTAATAGGTAATGATAGGTCCTAATCCCACCCGTGTATGTGTAGATTGGGTTTATTTTCCCATGCTATGCTCCGGATCCGACGCAAAATTTCGGCAGCACCTCCCCGCTGTTCTCCTGATACACGTCTCTGCAATAAACAGAGAGGATGTGTACCCGGAGAACAACAGGGGAGGCACTGACGAAATATATGCGTCAGATCCGGATCAAAGCATATGGGAAAACGAACCCAATCTACACATACTCGGGCTGTCCATGGATAGCGTTGGACAATTCGAAAGAATCAAGATTATAAATATGCAAATGCATGCATATTTATAACTATGACGCTTTCGAACGGGAGACACATATTGGTTACGCATACTGATGATTCAAGACACATATATAGCTAGCTATCAAGTTTCATCGGAATAGATCAAATAATTAATGGGGGAGGAGGACTTGTCATTTGTGCTCACCCACGAACGAAGGGGCAGAGCTTGTCAAACGCACGGCGAGGTCGTCGAACACCAAACCTCGCAGCGATGAAACAACTGCACATTTAAAACTACACGATCAACACAATTATATATCATGTTTTTCATAACAAAATCGAAAAATATATGACCTAACTAATAATTCACAAATATATGACCCCGTCGGCCTCTGGAAGGCCAAAGAACACCTTGTCGGGAGGTGTCGGTGGTCGGGGTGTCCTGTCGGTGTTGGGGTGCCGTGTCGGGGTCTCGGGGTCGGGGTGTCGGGTCGGGGTGCCGGGTCGGGGTCGGGGTGCCGTGTCGGTGTCGGGGTCGGGGTGTCGGGTCAGGCTCGGGGTCGGGGTGTCGGGGTCGGGGTCGGGTCGGGGTCGGGGTGCGTGTCGTGTCGGGGTGTCGTGTCGGGTCGGGTCCGGGGTCGGGTGTCGGGGTGGGTGTCGGGTTGGGTGCCGGGTCGGGGTGCCGTGTCTGGGGTCGGGGGGGTCAGGCTCGGGGTCGGGGTGGGGGGGTGTGGTCGGGGTGCGGGGGGTCGGGGTGGGTGGTCGGGGTGGGGTGGGTGTGGTGTCGGGTGTCGGGTCGGGGTGTCGTGTGGTGTGGGTCGGGGTCTCGGGGTCGGGGTCGGTCGGGGTGGGTCGGGGTCGGGGTGCCGGTCGGTGTCGGGGTCGGGGTGTCGGGTCAGGCTCGGGGTCGGGGTGTCGGGGTCGGGGTCGGGGTCGGGTGTCGGGGTCGGGGTCTGGGTCGGGGTGTCGTGTCGGGGTGCCGGGTCGGGGTCGGGGTGCGTGTCGGGTCGGGGTGCCGTGTCGGGTCGGGTTTTTTCCTCTTTTTTTCCTTTTCTTCTTCTTCCTTCTTCTTCCTTTTCTTCCTTTTCTTCCTTCTTCTTCTTCTTCTTCTTCTTCTTCTTTTCCTTTTTTCTTCTTCTTCTCCTCCTCTCCTCTTTTTTCTTCTTCTTCTTCCTCTTCTTCTTTTTTCTTCTCCTCCTCCTCTTCTTCTTCTTCCTTTCCTTTTTCCTCTTCTTCTTCTCCTCCTCTCCTCTTTTTCTCTTCTTCTTCTTCTTTCCTCAAACTAAACTAAACCTAAAACTAAAACTAAAACTAAATCTAAATAAACATAAACCTAAAACTAATAAAACAGAAAAAAAGGAAAAAACTAAATCTAAACCTAAAACTAAACTAAAACTAAACCTAAAACTACTAAACTAAAACTAAATCTAAACTAAAACTAAAAAAGAAAAAAACAGAAAAAAAAAAAACAGAAAAAGGGGGCTCACCTGGGGCAGGGCCGGTGGAGGAGGGGGGCGGGGCGGTGGAGGAGCTGGCCGGGGCGCCGGGGCGGCCTGGGGGGCGGGGGGCCGGGCCCGGGGCGGTGGGGCGCGGGCGGCGGGGGGGGGGGGGGGGGGGGGGGGCGGGGGGGGGGGGGCGGGGGCGGCGGGGGGGGCGGCGGGGGCGACGGGGCGGCGGCGGCGGGGGCGAGAGGCGGCGGCGCGCGGGGGCGGCGGCGGCGGCGGTGGGGTGGGAAGTGGTGGCGGGGCGAGGAGAGAACTGAGAGGGGCGGGGGGTACGGGCCGTTAGATACTGCCCTCTTTGCCGTCCGCCCCTCTTTGCCGTCCGCCCTTTTGCCTCTTTGCCGTTAAGTTTTTCCCAAACGGGCGGGGGGTGGGGGCCACCTCTCTCTTTGCCGTCTGCTGGCTGACGGCAAAGATTCTTTGCCGTCTGCTGGCGGACGGCAAAGATCTGGCGGACGGCAAAGAGCTTCTTTGCCGTCAGCCTGATCTTTGCCGTCTGCTTTTTGGTAGCTGATGGCAAAGTGCTTCTTTGCCGTCAGCTAGTGGACGGCAAAGAGCTGGCAGATGGCAAATTAGCTGATTCCAGTAGTGAAAGAAGGAATTCCTTATTGATATGAGTAGTCTATCATACCTAATAAGTAAGGCTATCACATGTTTCCTTTGTTTGGAGATTGATTACCATCCGTGAGTCAAGGTAAGGTTAATGTCATTGGGCGATTTTTCTGAAAATCAAATATTCATTTTCTAATTAGTGTGATTGAGTGATTTAAGGTAAGATTAATTAATTCAAATTTGATCTTTAGAGATTGTTCGTGATTGATTCTACATTACTAAATAACTTACGTCAGTATGGAAAGTTCTGATCTGTTCAGATTTCTTTTGTTGTGTGAGAAGGTGATGTGATAATAAACCGATGAAGTGGGGAGGGGACTGTTTGACGTGTTTTTGCACTTCCTGCTTTCAGAAAATCTAAGTTTAATTTTAGTTTCTTTTTCAGTGCAAGTTATACACATCTATGATCGGGTGTACATGCACATACATATACGCAATAGGCAATCCACGATTCGGCTGTACGTGCATGCATGCACTTTGAGTTTTGCTCATGTTACTAACTAATGTATACTTGCACTAGATACTCGGTGGTGTAGTCTTACATACATGCAGGCTTACACTTTGGAAGGCCAAATCCACGTCTATACCAGCACCCTGGCCGACGCGTATTTATACATCCCCGAATACCCGCATATTTACGTAGCCAAAAAAAGAAAAGGGTAAGCAATACACGGGAGAAGATATTTGGTATGTATGTGGGGTTTTGTTTTTGCAGAAGTATGCGCCAAGAAAAATAATGAAGGGATAAGCAGCGAAGGTAGATGGATTAGTTGCTGTCCATATCCCGTCCAAGAAAATCGGCAACAGCCGAACGGCCGTGGCCTTGCTGCGCGTCGCCATCCATCAAGCCACCCTGCTTCCTATATATACAGATACAAAGCACGACCGGCAGTAGGGTTCACGCACGGGGAGAGGACGACGGCCAGAGTGGGAGGATGGAGAAACACCCAGGAGACGCGCCCCTGCGGCAGCGTCGATGAGAGTTGGCATCATGCTGGAGGAGATGTACAGGTGCTGCGGCAGCGCCGAGGCCGATCAGACGAGGAGAAGCGGCCGCGCCTGGAATGACGACTCGGAAACTGCCCAATCTTTGCCGGCGCGTCGGCAGTGGCCACGACGCCCTCATCACCCTCTTCCTCCTAGTAGATGTGTTTTCTTTGTCATTGTTTTTCCTGGGTTCAGGGAGGGGCGGAGCTCACGTACGCAGGATGCAGCAGCGGGGAGGAGGTACACACGAAGAGAAGACGCGCCCGATGGCGGCAGCGTCGACATGCAGATGAGCGATGTGCCTTGAGGGGTCGAAAGGAAACCACGACGCAGCACGCTTGTCGGGCAGCCCACGCGACCTGGTCCTTTCCAGCGGCAGCACGTGTGGCAAGGAGATCACGGAGGCCAAAGGAGTGATGCGCTCGCCGCTATGGTGGCAACACACGTCAAGACGCGAGGCCGTGACCACCGCCGGCACCCTCGCACACACACACACGTACCCTTGCCTGTCCGGCCGATGGCTGCGCCGGTGACAAGGAGGACGGGCAGCAAGCAGAACACGCTGGTGGCGACCGACCTGCGGATGAGCGTGTGACAAGATACAACATAGAGTACCATCTCTCAGGTTAACTAACAATAAATATATTCATCTCTCTTGTGTATCAGGCGAAGAAACACATATACGTACAAGGGTCCAGGAGCAGCACCTGGGCATGGAGGTTTGCAGCAGCTCCTCCTGCGTGGCTCGTCTGGGTAGCAGGCAGGAACCCAAGGAGGCACCCTCGAGAGGACTTGAAGATGGTGGTATACATCCATCCATCAGGCCTCGCACCAGGAGGCACCGGGAGGGATCCAGAAGGAACGGCCTAGAAATTGTGGCAGCGATGGCAAGCTGAGGAGGAAGAGATGCCGGCCACGGCGGCGATCTACCCACGGCAGGCGCCCGAGGAGATGAACAAACGGGAGAAGACCAAGCCTTGCTGACTAATTCTATTTGTTACTATGCCTTTCATCTATCAGATGCTACACAGGAAGAACAGCTGGAAGGCGGAGGAGTCCGGCACGCACAAACATCAGCAGAGAAGACAAGGCGGAGACGCGCCCCTGGTGGCAGCGACGAGGAGATCGTAGGGTGTGCCGGAGATGGAGCCACCAGTGGCCGTGGAGGACGATGACATGAAGGTCGACGGCACCATGGTCTCCATCATCCCTCGCGTCCACTTCATTACCGCGACGCTGTAGAAGACGACATGGAGCGATGCCACACCACCGACCTGTTGGGGAACTTAGTAATTTCAAAAAAATTTCCTACGCACACGCAAGATCATGGTGATGCATAGCAACGAGAGGGGAGAGTGTGATCTACGTACCCTAGTAGACGACAGCGGAAGCGTTAGCACAACGCGGTTGATGTAGTCGTACGTCTTCACGGCCCGACCGATCAAGCACCGACTCGGCACCTCCGAGTTCTAGCACACGTTCAGCTCGATGACGATCCCCGGACTCCGATCCAGCAAAGTGTCGGGGAAGAGTTCCGTCAGCACGACGGCGTGGTGACGATCTTGATGTACTACCGTCGCAGGGCTTCGCCTAAGCACCGCTACAATATTATCGAGGACTATGGTGGAAGGGGGCACCGCACACGGCTAAGAATATGATCACGTGGATCAACTTGTGTGTCTAGGGGTGCCCTACCTCCGTATATAAAGGATCAAAGGGGGGGTGCGGCCGGCCAGGAGAGGGCACGCCAGGAGGAGTCCTACTCCCACCAGGAGTAGGATTCCCCCCTTTCCTAGTTGGAATAGGATTCGGAAGGGGGAAAGAGGAGAGAGAGAAGGAAGGGGGGCGCCGCCCCCCTCTCCTTGTCTATTCGGACTAGGGGGGAGGGGCGCGCGGCCCAGCCCTGGCCACCTCTCCTCTCTTCCACTAAGGCCCACTAAGGCCCATATACCTCCCGGGGGGTTCCGGTAACCTCCCGGTACTCCGGTAAAATCCCGATTTCACCCGGAACACTTCCGATATCCAAATATAGGCTTCCAATATATCATCTTTATGTCTCGACCATTTCGAGACTCCTCGTCATGTCCGTGATCCACATCCGGGACTCCAACAACCTTCGGTACATCAAAATCTAAACTCATAATATAACTGTCTCGAAACCTTAAGCATGCAGACCCTACGGGTTCGAGAACAATGTAGACATGACCGAGACACGTCTCCGGTCAATAACCAATAGCGAACCTGGATGTTCATATTGGCTCCCACATATTCTACGAAGATCTTTATCGGTCAGACCGCATAACAACATACGTTGTTCCCTTTGTCATCGGTATGTTACTTGCCCGAGATTCGATCGTCGGTATCTCAATACCTAGTTCAATCTCGTTACCGGCAAGTCTCTTTACTCGTTCCGTAATACATCATCCCGCAACTAACTCACTAGTTGCAATGCTTTCAAGGCGTAAATGATGTGCATTACCGAGAGGGCCCAGAGATACCTCTCCGACAATCGGAGTGACAAATCCTTAATCTCGAAATACGCCAACCCAACATTTACCTTTGGAGACACCTATAGAGCTCCTTTATAATCACCCAGTTACGTTGTGACGTTTGGTAGCACACAAGTGTTTCTCTGGTAAACGGGAGTTGCATAATCTCATAGTCCATAGGAACATGTATAAGTCATGAAGAAAGCAATAGCAACATACTAAACGATCGGGTGCTAAGCTAATGGAATGGGTCATGTCAATCACATCATTCTCCTAATGATGTGATCCCATTAATCAAATGACAACACATGTCTATGGTTAGGAAACATAAACCATCTTTGATTAATGAGCTAGTCAAGTAGAGGCATACTAGTGACGTTTGGTTTGTCTATGTATTCACACAAGTATTATGTTTCCGGATAATACAATTCTAGCATGAATAATAAACATTTATCATGATATAAGGAAATAAAATAATAACATTATTATTGCCTCTAGGGCATATTTCCTTCAGTCTCCCACTTGCACTAGAGTCAATAATCTAGATTACACAGTAATGATTCTAACACCCATGAAGCTTTGGTGCTGATCGTGTTTTTCTCGTGGAAGAGGCTTAGTCAACGGGTCTGCTATATTCAGATCCGTATGTATCTTGCAAATCTCTATGTCTCCCACCTAGACTAGATCCCGGATGGAATTGAAGCGTCTCTTGATGTGCTTGGTTCTCTTGTGAAATCTGGATTCCTTTGCCAAGGCAATTGCACCAGTATTGTCACAAAAGATTTTCATTGGACCCGATGCACTAGGTATGACACCTAGATCGGATCAGATATGAACTCCTTCATCCAGACTCCTTCGTTTGCTGCTTCCGAAGCAGCTATGTACTCCGCTTCACATGTAGATCCCACCACAAAGCTTTGTTTAGAACTGCACCAACTAACAGCTCCACCGTTTAATGTAAACATGTATCCGGTTTGCTATTTAGAATCGTCCAGATCAGTGTCAAAGCTTGCATCAACGTAACCATTTACGATGAGCTCTTTGTCACCTCCATATATGAGAAACATATCCTTAGTCCTTTTCAGGTATTTCAGGATGTTCTTGACCGCTGTCCAGTGATCCACTCCTGGATTACTTTGGTACCTCCCTGCTAGACTTATAGCAAGACACACATCAGGTCTGGTACACAGCATTGCATACATGATAGAACCTATGGTTGAAGCATAGGGAACATCTTTAATTTTCTCTCTATCTTCTGCATTAATCGGGGATTGAGTCTTACTCAATTTCACACCTTGTAACACAGGCAAGAATCCTTTCTTTGCTTGATCCATTTTGAACTTCTTCAAAACTTTGTCAAGGTATGTGCTTTGTGAAAGTCCAATTAAGCGTCTTATCTATCTCTATAGATCTTAACGCCCAATATGTAAGCAGCTTCACCGAGGTATTTCATTGAAAAACTCTTATTCAAGTATCCTTTTATGCTATCCAGAAATTCTATATCATTTCCGATTAGCAATATGTCATCCACATATAATATCAGAAATGCTACAGAGCTCCCACTCACTTTCTTGTAAATACAGGCTTCTCCAAAAGTCTGTACAAAACCAAATGCTTTAATCACACTATCAAAACGTTTATTCCAACTCCGAGAGGCTTGCACCAGTCCATAAATGGATCGCTGGAGCTTGCACACTTTTTTAGCTCCCTTTGGATCGACAAAACCTTCTGGCTGCATCATATACAACTCTTCTTGCAGAGATCCATTCAGGAATGCAGTTTTGACATCCATTTGCCAAATTTCATAATCATAAAATGCGGCAATTGCTAACATGATTCGGACAGACTTAAGCATCGCTACGGGTGAGAAGGTCTCATCGTAGTCAATCCCTTGAACTTGCCGAAAACCTTTTGTGACAAGTCGAGCTTTGTAGACAGTAACATTACCGTCAGCGTCGGTCTTCTTCTTGAAGATCCATTTATTCTCAATTGCTTGCCGATCATTGGGCAAGTCAACCAAAGTCCATACTTTGTTCTCATACATGGATCCCATCTCAGATTTCATGGCTTCAAGCCATTTTGCGGAATCTGGGCTCACCATCGCTTCTTCATAGTTCGTAGGTTCATCATGATCTAGTAGCATGACATCCAAAACAGGATTACCGTACCACTCTGGCGCGGATCTTACTCTGGTTGATCTACGAGGTTCAGTAGTATCTTGTTCTGAAGTTTCATGATTATTATCATTAGCTTCCTCACTAATTTGTGTAGGTGTCACAGAAACAGGTTTCTGTGATGTACTACTTTCCAACAAGGGAGCAGGTACTGTTACCTCATCAAGTTCTACTTTCCTGCCACTCACTTCTTTCAAGAGAAACTCCTTCTCTAGAAAGTTTCCGAATTTAGCAACAAAAGTCTTGCCTTCGGATCTGTGATAGAAGGTGTATCCAATAGTTTCCTTTGGATATCCTATGAAGACACACTTCTCCGATTCGGGTTCGAGCTTATCAGGTTGAAGCTTTTTCACATAAGCATCGCAGCCCCAAACTTTCAGAAACAACAACTTTGGTTTCTTGCCAAACCACAGTTCATAAGGCGTCGTCTCAACAGATTTTGATGGTGCCCTATTTAACGTGAATGCGGCCATCTCTAGAGCATATCCCCAAAACGATAGCGGTAAATCAGTAAGAGACATCATAGATCGCACCATATCTAGTAAAGTACGATTACGACGTTCAGACACACCATTACGCTGTGGTGTTCCAGGTGGCGTGAGTTGCGAAACTATTCCACATTGTTTCAAATGTACACCAAACTCGTTACTCAAATATTCTCCTCCATGATCAGATCGTAGGAATTTTATTTTCTTGTTACGATGATTTTCAACTTCACTCTGAAATTCTTTGAACCTTTCAAACGTTTCAGACTTATGTTTCATTAAGTAGATATACCCATATCTGCTTAAGTCATCTGTGAAGGTGAGAAAATAACGATATGCGCCACGAGCCTCAACATTCATCGGACCACATACATCTATATGTATGATTTCCAATAAATCTATTGCTCTCTCCGTAGTACCGGAGAATGGTGTTTTTGTCATCTTACCCATAAGGCACGGTTCGCAAGTACCAAGTGATTCACAATCAAGTGGTTCCAAAAGCCCATCAGTATGGAGTTTCTTCATGCGCTTTATACCGATATGACCTAAACGGCAGTGCCACAAATAAGTTGCACTATCATTATCAACTCTGCATCTTTTGGCTTCAACATTATGAATATGTGTGTCACTACTATCGAGATCTAATAAGAATAGACCACTCTTTAAGGGTGCATGACCATAAAAGATATTACTCATATAAATAGAACAACCATTATTCTCTGATTTAAATGAATAACCGTCTCGCATCAAACAAGATCCAGATATAATGTTCATGCTTAACGCTGGCACCAAATAACAATTATTTAGATCTAATACTAATCCCAAAGGTAGATGTAGAGGTAGCGTGCCGACTGCGATCACATCGACTTTGGAACCATTTCCCACGCACATCGTCACCTCGTCCTTAGCCAATCTTCGCTTAATCTATAGTCCCTGTTTCGAGTTGCAAATATTAGCAACAGAACCAGTATCAAATACCAGGTGCTACTGCGAGCATTAGTAAGGTACACATCAATAACATGTATATCACATATACCTTTGTTCACCTTGCCATCCTTCTTATCCGCCAAATACTTGGGGCAGTTCCGCTTCCAGTGACCAGTCTGCTTGCAGTAGAAGCACTCAGTTTCAGGCTTAGGTCCAGGTTTGGGTTTCTTCTCTTGAGCAGTAACTTGCTTGCTGTTCTTTTTGAAGTTTCCCTTCTTCTTCCCTTTGCCCTTTTTTCTTGAAACTAGTGGTCTTGTTGACCATCAACACTTGATCCTCCTTCTTGATTTCTACCTCCGCAGCTTTCAGCATTGCGAAGAGCTCGGGAATAGTCTTATTCATCCCTTGCATATTATAGTTCATCACGAAGCTCTTGTAGCTTGGTGGCAGTGATTGGAGAATTCTGTCAATGACGCAATCATCTGGAAGATTAACTCCCAACTGAATCAAGTAATTATTATACCCAGACATTTTGAGTATATGCTCACTGACAGAACTGTTCTCCTCCATCTCGCAGCTATAGAACTTATTGGAGACTTCATATCTCTTAATCCGGGCATTTGCTTGAAATATTAACTTCAACTCCTGGAACATCTCATATGCTCCGTGACGTTCAAAACATCGTTGAAGTCCCGATTCTAAGCCGTAAAGCATGGCACACTGAACTATCGAGTAGTCATCAGTTTTGCTTTGCCAGACGTTCATAACATCTGGTGTTGCTCCAGCAGCAGGCCTGGCACCCAGCGGTGCTTCCAGGACGTAATTCTTCTGTGCAGCAATGAGGATAATCCTCAAGTTACGGACCCAGTCCGTGTAATTGCTACCATCATCTTTCAACTTTTCTTTCTCAAGGAACGCATTAAAATTCAACGGAACAACAGCATGGGCCATCTATCTACAATCAAACATAAACAAGCAAGATACTATCATGTACTAAGTTCATGATAAATTTAGGTTCAATTAATCATATTACTTAAGAACTCCCACTTAGATAGACATCCCTCTAATCCTCTATGTGATTACGTGATCCAAATCAACTAAACCATGTCCGATCATCACGTGAGATGGAGTAGTTTCATTGGTGAACATCACTATGTTGTTCATATCTACTATATGATTCACGCTTGACCTTTCGGTCTCCGTGTTCCGAGGCCATATCTGTATATGCTTGGCTCGTCAAGTATAACCTGAGTATTCCGCGTGTGCAACTGTTTTGCACCCATTGTATTTGAACGTAGAGCCTATCACACCCGATCATCACGTGGTGTCTCAACACGAAGAACTTTCGCAATGGTGCATACTCAGGGAGAACACTTCTTGATAATTAGTGAGAGATCATCTTATAATGCTACCGTCAATCAAAGCAAGATAAGATGCATAAAAGATAAACATCACATGCAATCAATATAAGTGATATGATATGGCCATCATCATCTTGTGCTTGTGATCTCCATCTTCGAAGCACCGTCGTGATCACCATCGTCACCGGCGCGACACCTTGATCTCCATCGTAGCATCGTTGTCGTCTCGCCAATCTTATGCTTCCACGACTATCGCTACCGCTTAGTGATAAAGTAAAGCATTACAGCGGGATTGCATTGCATACAATAAAGCGACAACCATATGGCTCCTGCCAGTTGCCGATAACTCGGTTACAAAACATGATCATCTCGTACAATAAAATTTAGCATCATGTCTTGACCATATCACATCACAACCTGCCCTGCAAAAACAAGTTAGACGTCCTCTACTTTGTTGTTGCAAGTTTTACGTGGCTGCTACGGGCTTAAGAAAGAATCAATCTTACCTACGCATCAAAACCACAATGATAGTTTGTCAAGTTGGTGCTGTTTTAACCTTCGCAAGGACCGGGCGTAGCCACACTCGGTTCAACTAAAGTTGGAGAAACTGTCACCCGCAAGCCACCTATGTGCAAAGCACGTCGGGAGAACCGGTCTCGCGTAAGCGTACGCGTAATGTCGGTCTGGGCCGCTTCGTCCAACAATACCGCCGAACCAAAGTATGACATGCTGGTAAGCAGTATGACTTATATCGCCCACAACTCACTTGTGTTCTACTCGTGCATATAACATCAACACATAAAACCTAGGCTCGGATGCAACTGTTGGGGAACGTAGTAATTTCAAAAAAATTCCTATGCACACGCAAGATAATGGTGATGCATAGATACGAGAGGGGAGAGTGTGATCTACGTACCCTTGTAGACCGACAGCGGAAGCGTTAGCACAACGCGGTTGATGTAGTCGTACGTCTTCACGGCCCGAGCGATCAAGCACCGAAACTACGGCACCTCCGAGTTTTAGCACACGTTCAGCTCGATGACGATCCCCAGACTCCGTTCCAGCAAAGTGTCGGGGAAGAGTTCCGTCAGCACGATGGCATGGTGACGATCTTGATGTACTATCGTCGCAGGGCTTCGCCTAAGCACCGCTACAATATTATCGAGGATTATGGTGGAAGGGGGCACCGCACACGGCTAAGAATATGATCATGTGGATCAACTTGTGTGTCTAGGGGTGCCCCCTACCTCCGTATATAAAGGATCCAGGGGGGGTGCGGCCGGCCATGAGGAGGGCGCGCCAGGAGGAGTCCTACTCCCACCGGGAGTAGGATCCCCCCCCCCTTTCCTAGTTGGAATAGGATTCGGGAAGGGGGAAAGAGGAGAGAGAGAAGGAAGGGGGGCGCCGCCCCCCTCTCCTTGTCCTATTCGGACTATGGGGGTAAGGGGCGCGTCGCCCAGCCCTGGCCACCTCTCCTCTCTTCCACTAAAGCCCACTAAGGCCCATATACCTCCCGGGGGGTTCCGGTAACCTCCCGGTACTCAGGTAAAATCCCGATTTCACCCAGAACACTTCCGATATCCAAATATAGGCTTCCAATATATCAATCTTTATGTCTCGACCATTTCGAGACTCCTCGTCATGTCCGTGATCACATCCGGGACTCCGAACAAACTTCGGTACATCAAAAAGCATAAACTCATAATATAACTGTCATCGAAACCTTAAGCGTGCGGACCCTATGGGTTCGAGAACAATGTAGACATGACCGAGACACGTCTCCGGTCAATAACCAATAGCGGAACCTGGATGCTTATATTGGCTCCTACATATTCTACGAAGATCTCTATCGGTCAGACCGCATAACAACATACTTTGTTCCCTTTGTCATCGGTATGTTACTTGCCCGAGATTCGATCGTCGGTATCTCAATACCTAGTTCAATCTCGTTACCGGCAAGTCTCTTTACTCGTTCTGTAATACATCATCTCGCAACTAACTCATTAGTTGCAATGCTTGCAAGGTTTATGTGATGTGCATTACCGAGAGGGCCCAGCGATACCTCTCCGACAATCGGAGTGACAAATCCCTATCTCGAAATACGCCAACCCAACATTTACCTTTGGAGACACCTGTAGACCTCCTTTATAATCACCCAGTTACGTTGTGACGTTTGGTAGTGTCGTGGTTCTAACTCTGACAGTGATGTAGGGGGGTATGTATGGAGAGGCTAGATTTCAGCTATGGAGAAGTTGTAAGCACACCAGGATGTACGAGTTCAGGCCCTTCGCGGAGGAAGTAACAGCCCTACGTCTCGGTGCCCGGAGGCGGTCGATTGGATTATGGGTGTGTGAATAACAGGGGTGCGAACCCTTGCTACTGAGGAGGGGGGTGGCTTATATAGAGTTCGCCAGACCTCTCCCGCCCTCAGTAATGCAAGGTTAAAATACATTAAGACTGGGCGTTACTGGTAACGTCCCTAATAAAGTGCTATGATGACCATAAAGACTACTTAATGGCCGACCGTTTGCCTGCGGTGTGACTTTAGATCTCCTGGCAGTCGAGTGGTTGGCTTCATGGTCGAGTGTCTTGAATCCGTTGAGTGGGATACCTTCAAGTCGATTGAAAGGTGACTTCTTATAGGGATGTCCTTGGGTAGGGCTCTTAGGACAGGTCCATGCCCCTACCCTAGGTACATAGCTTTATCATTAGCCCCCGAATGGATCGAGGTTCGAGTGGGGAAGGAGTTGGGGATCCTTCCGACTGGTTCTTAGCGTTATATGAATGTCTTGTACTGGATCAATTGTCACGGATGACGTTGTCAACTTCTTTCGGTCACCTTGATCCATTCTTTGTCTCTCGTCGAGTGAATTTCCTTACTTGCGAAATACCGAGTGCCGGCACGAGCGGGATCTTCTGTTTGATGAGTTGTTCTGCAGCCCACGGATTTTGCGGGATTTGAATTTCGGGAAGCGAGCGGGACGGGGGCGGCCGCAGTAATCGGATGGGATAGGACGGAAGCTCCTCGATTCCCGAGCCACCTTTTTCGCCACGTACTGCGCATGCGCCTGTTGCGGGCTTTGACGGGATCGCCTGGGCCTACCGGTCAGCCACTCGGAAGCGGCCCCTTATAAGCTGCCGGCTCGGGGCTCCCAAACAATGTGCTCTCGCCTTTCCTTCTCCCTTCACAAGGTCCTCCGCCACCTCCGCTCTCACCCTAGTGCCGTAGGTCCGTTCGAGCCTCGCCGGCGACGATGGTGAAGGACAAGACGTCGTCCTTGGAGCGCGCGAAGAAGGCGGCGGTGCAGGGGAAGGGGAAGAAGTCCGCTCAGGGCGGATCTTCCTCGAGGACTGCTCTGCCCAAGGATTGGATCCAGGGCGACTGGATGCCGTCGGTGATTCGGCAGGAAGATCTTGATGACATGGTCGAGGGGGGAGTCATTCCCCATGAAGCTGCGCGTCTCCTGGGGAAAGAAGTCGAACCCCAACCTCGTGACGGTGAGTGCGTCCTCCTCGCCACCCATATCGATCGCGGATTTTCTCTACCTCCTCATCCTTTTTTCCGGAGCTTTTTGAACTTCTTCGGAGCGCAGCTCCATCACTTCACTCCCAATTCCATCGTGTATCTTGATGCTTTCGTTTCCTTGTGCGAAAGTTTCTTGGGTTGCTGCCCTCATTGGGGACTCTTTAAACACATCTTCACTTGTCGTTCCCAATCGGTAAAGAAAGCCAAGTCGAGTGACGAACGGACGCAAGTGATCCAGCTGTGCGGGGGCCTGGCGATCCAGATGAGAGGAAAAAGTTCTTTTCCATCTATCACTTTTCCCGAGTTGGTCCGTGGTTGGCAGTCGACCTGGTTTTATTGCCAAGACCAGGTGACCCCAGGGCAGTCGACTGGGCTTCCCCCTTTCTCTCTGGACCAAGCTCAAAAACCCGCCTCTCTGAAAGTGCTGCCGGAGGAAAAGGCGCAAGTCAAGGTGCTGGTTGGTCGAGTGGTTCAGCTTGTCCGAGAGGGCGTGACCGGCATGGACTTGCTGGAGGTCTTCCTTCGGAGGCGCATCCAACCGCTTCAGGCTCGTGACCACCCGATGTGGCTGTACTCGGGTCTCGAAGACACCACTCGGATTCACCCAGAGGAGGTCACTGACGAGATGCTGGAAGGGTGGCTGCCGAGCATCACAGGGAACAAAGACAACCCCCGAGGAGCCAGGAGGGTTCCTCCGCTCGACAACTCATATGAAGTGGACCAGGTTTGACCTTGTGTTCCCGACTGAGATCTTGCTTTCTTCATTTGCTCTCTTTGAATCGGTCGACTGACTTTCGACTTGTCTGCTGTTCTCCAGGCAACTACAGAGATGTACTCGACACCCAACGGAGCATAGGAGCAGGCCGAGGAAGGGGAGGTGAGCGGAGGCGAAAGTGGAGACGAACAAGGAGAGTGGGAATCTGACGGCGAAGCAGAGGGAGACGACGACGTCGACTCCAGCGAAGAGGAGGAAGGAGGAGGAAGCTGAACCTCCCCGCTCGGAAAGGCGATCCAAGCTTATACACGACCCTGCGCGGGAACGTGGTAAGGCGACTGCTCCCGTTGGGCAGTCGTTGAAGCGCCCTCGGACCTCTTCTCCAGCGCCGACTGAAAAAGCTCCCAAGCACCCCCGCGCGGAGCCGTCCAAGCCACCCAAGGCTCTGCCCAAGATGAAGATGACTGTCCCCACCATTTCTGGGTAATAATAGAATTTGTTCTCCTTTGTCGACCGTGGACAGATCCTTGGTCGATTCATTGAGCCAACCCCTGTTCAAGAATTCATCCGATTAACCAGTTAACTTACCGATTAATCCCTACTCATAGGGTCCCCGAGTAGCCGATTACCCAATAAATTGTCCGATTAATTGATTAAATGGACGATTAACTTGCCGACTAGCCTATTAATCCCCTACTCACTAGCCGACCGAGCAGCTACCAGTTAACGATTTCCTCAACAATGGAGCCAACTGACTGTCTTTCAAAATTTGAAGTGCTGCTACTTCTGAGATCTCCGCCAAGGACGATGATCAAGAGATGGACGATGCTGTTACTTCCAACCCTGGTATGATTACTGATGTTCTGCCTTGAACCGACTGACGATTTCTTATAACTCTGGTAGATTGAATTTTTCTCGTAGATCCTCCTCATGTTATTAACCTCCCTGATGACGACGACGAAGTGCCGCCGAGAGTGAGGCGGAACAGGAAAGCGTCGGCTGGCGAGACCCCACAATCTACTCCGGCGCCTGAGGCCGTAGCTCGAGACGGTGGTGATACCACTCGGGCTTCTGTGACTTTCGCCGTTCCTCTGACGAGTGTGCGGCCCTCGGCGTCAACCGCAAATCCGCCTTTGCTCTTCGCCACACACCACGTCCCTGAGGACCAAGTGGGTGCAGCTAAGGAAGCTATACGCCAGGCAGGGATTATGATGGAGCAGGTCAAGGTGGCTCGAGAAGCCAACCAAGAAGCTTATGACGCGAGTTCAGCTCTTCAGAGTAACGTCCAAGTCAGTCGATTCACTTCTTGTTCTGTTGGAGTATGCTGTCTGAAGAATCTCTTTTCCAAAGATCTTTAAATTTGTACACCCACTGGGTTTGTCTGTTAAGTTTTGGACGAGTGGGGGCACGCTTAGTGCACCCACTGGGTGTAGTCCCCGAGACTACGGTGGACAGCTGGCAGTCGACTGTAGTCTTTATATTGTGTTGCTGTAGTTGTACTTCCTCACTCGGTCTAGTCAGGCCATGTCGAATGAAACTGTATCCGGTCGACTGGGGGCAGTCAATTTTTTTTTCAAAACCAGTGGGGCACGCTAAGTGCACCCACTGGGTGTAGTCCCCGAGACTACTGTTGAATGTTTTTGATTCAGCTGTAGTCTTAGAAACGCCATCATTGTCTCTTGGTTACTCGGAAGCAACTTATCTTGGACCTCTGTCGACTGATTTTTGCAGAAATCCTATGAACTTGTGGCTCTCTACACTGAGTTGGAGAACAAACAGATCCAGCTCAACCTGGACTTGAAGCTTGCTCAACAGAACCTGCAGAAGGCGCGAGAAGAAGCAAAAGGTATGGCTGGTGAGGTTTCTCGTTCTTGACGAGTGACTTTTTCTTTCTTGCCCGTTCTTGATGTTGAGCTCACTCGACGTTCTGTAGATAAACTGGAGGAAGCTCTGAAGAAGAAGGATCAAGATCTTGCCGAAGCGCAGAAGGAGGCCTTGAGCAAAATGAAGCTTGCAGAAGAGAAACTGGCTTCAGTCGGAACTCTTGAACAGGAGAACTCCAGACTGAAAACTGCTCTCGACACAGCTAATCAAGAGGTCAGCCGACTGAAGAACGACAAGATGGCTCTGCACGACAAGGCAGGTGAGCTGGCGGGGAAGAGGAACGATCTGGAGGCTTATCTCGGTGGACTCGCCAAGAAGCTGTTCGTCATGCTCGAAGGTAATTACTCCGACCCGACTGTCTTGCAGTTACCAAGCCTGTGTAGGGCCACTTTCTTATTCTTGAATCGTGTTTGCAGAATTCTGCCAGAGCTTCAAAGAGGAAACCAGTCGAGTGGAGCCAGGCTTGGACCCCGCCAATTCTCTCATGAAGGACGAGGCTGCTATGAACGTGCTCCGACTGGAGTCTCGTGTTACCAGTGTTGTTGACTATCTTGCTCGGCTGAAGGTTGCAATGTCGCGGATCGACACATCACTCTGGCCTGGGACGACGCTTCAGAACGACCTCGAGTCTCTGATGGTTCGACTGAATGAAGTCCCGGGTCGCGTGGCGGAATGGAAGAAATCTTCTGCTAGATGTGGTGCTGATGTCGCTCTGTCTCTGGTCCGCGTCCATTGCAAGGAGGCGCGAGAAGAAAAGCTGGCCGCCATCCAAGTTGCCAATACCAGGAAGCACATCTTTCAAGACTTCATGGAGACTTTCATCGCTGCTGCCACTCGTATTGCAGATGGGATCGACTTGCACGAGTTCGTCGCCCCTTCCAGTCCTCCGCCTGAGGAATGAAAAACTTTTATGCTTCACTTTAAATTTGCCTCGGAATGCCGAGTGGGTTTTGTAACCGTTAAACTCTGTCGAGCTGAGGGATCGAGTACTTTGATCTAAGGTCTGGGACCTTTAGGACTTATCTGAACTTGATTTATCGTTGAATATCTTCATGGATGATCCGTCGAGTGGAACTCGATCTTCACTCGAAATAACTTTGCATTTGTGGTGCAGCTCCGAAGGAGAGGGTAGCAGTCGATTTGCACCTCGTCGTCCTTGCGGATTGGGTTGCGTTCCGTTCTTAGGCGAGCGCTGGGCCGCAGCTAAGCCCCCGAGTGGGACGTCTGCTCTCCACTCTGTAGGATTTTTCAAACTTAGGCGAGCACTAGGCGGCAGCTAAGCCCCCGAGTGTGAGGATTTCTCTCCACTCGGTAGGATTTCTTAAACTTAGGCGAGTACTTGGACTGCAGCTAAGCCCCCGAGTGGGAGGTTTGCTCTCCACTCGGTAGGATTTTTTCAAACTTAGGCGAGCACTGGGCTGCAGCTAAGCCCCCGAATGGTAGGTTTGCTCTCCACTCGGTAGGATTTTTAAACTCTTAGGCGAGCACTGGGCTGCAGCTAAGCCCCCGAGTGGGAGGTTTGCTCTCCACTCGGTAGGATTTTTTCAAACTTAGGCGAGCACTGGGCTGCAGCTAAGCCCCCGAGTGGGAGGTTTGCTCTCCACTCGATAGGATTTTTTTCAAACTTAGGCGAGCACTGGGCTGCAGCTAAGCCTCCGAGTGGGAAGTTTCCTCTCCACTCGGTAGGATTTTTTCACACTTAGGTGAGCACTGGGCTGCAGCTAAGCCCCCGAGTGGGAGGCTTGCTCTCCACTCGGTAGGATTTTTTCAAACTTAGGAGAGCACTGGGCTGCAGCTAAGTCCCCAAGTGGGAGGTTTGCTCTCCACTCGGTAGGAT
>NW_024115539.1:0-6770 GCF_003073215.2 Triticum urartu
ACGCTAACTGTAGTGGGGTGGGTCCCAAGTCAACCTAACGGGTGATCCAAACGGTGTGACGAGCGCCGTCTTCATCAGCGCCACGTGGCACCTGACAGTGAGACCTACTCATTAGGTTTTCAATCAAATTGCTCTAATTGACCTACTCAGCGTTTTTCGCAAACTGTCAGCACAATAGTGGTGGGTTTTTGCAAAAAAAAACGAATAATGGTGGTTTTTTGATTTAGGGTCCGCAATTGTGGTGGTTTTTTGCAATTTACTCGCTACCCGCTTATAACACACAAAGACAAAAAGTCAAAAACACGAAGGAAACACACCTGGTCGAATCACTTGCACGCGATCCAACACACCCTCCCCTAACCCTCTGTCGCCGCTGCAACAGAAGAGATCCCAGGCGGCCGAGGTCGATGATCTTGAATAAAACACAGATCAGAAGAACTCACCCATGTATGTGAAATCTGAAGCTTGAACAAATTACATGTAGAAGAACTAGACGAAAAAAGTAGAACAAATTACATGCACAAGTAGAAGAACTTGAATAACAACTTGCATCCTTCAAAATTGAATCAAACTTATAGCAGAAGTTGCACTCATCATGGCAGAACTTGCATTCTTCGTAGCAGAACTTGCATCCCTGCGAAATGTGCAATTCCAGTCAAAATAGATAGTAGAACTTGTGTTCTCGATCAAAGTATATATGCACATAGTAGAAACTGAGTAAAAAGGATAAGATGAAATAAGGAGATAAACTGCAGGAACAAAGAAGGAGAATCTGTTGAAGAAAAGAAAATAGGTCAAGTAAAATTAATGAAGAAACAATCCAAATCAAATTACAGATGACAAAATCAAATTACATAAAAAATTTCTATAATAGAAAGAATTTAAGCCTACCCTGCAAAAAAAAAGAATTTGAGACTACCTATTATCCTAAAGAAGACAAAATCAAAATACAAAGGTTCTATAGTAGAAAGAATTTGAGGCTCATAATACCTATTACCCTAAAGAAGACAAAAACAAAATACAAAAGTTTTTCTATAGAATTTTAGGCTGCCTATTAACCTAAATAATAACAAACAAAATGTTTGATGAAACTATTCACCCATTTGATTCATGTGAATCGAGCATATTCTCTATTACCCTAAAGAAGAACAAACAAAATACAAAAGGTTGATGAAACTATCTCCATTTGATTCGCGTGGATCATATATTCTAAGGGAAATCTCGTGATTTCAATAATCTACTTAGGCGCCTTTTTTAGAATTTCTCTGCGCATTTTCTTTGAAATGTCGCGCCGGGGCGGGGGGTCCCACCTGAGTTCTGAATTTTTGTTTAGAGCATAAGAGGGGCTTTTTACAGAGCTAGCGTTTATCGTGAGGAGAGGAAGTCACCACAGAATTAAATCAGAGCTTACATTTGCGAGCACATCAGCTGGTGTCTAAAGACCAATGCATTTCTGGCATCCCAGATCTTCCAGAGGAACAGCAATTAGTGTCATGAAGGGTTGCAGTGTTCTAGGGAGGCGTTGCTGGACATTGATCTTCAAAATGAGCTTGATGTCAGTGCAGTTTGGCCTGGTGCTCTAAATGGAGGAACAGATGTGCGCATGTTCAGTGGATTCAAGACACATAGGACACTTCTCTGAAGCGAGGATGGTTTTCCTGAAAATGAGGAGGTGCTCCTCGCGCAGCTGCTTCAAGAAGATGAGCAGAAATCGCTTCACAAAGATTAGGTTATTAGCTTCAAAAACGAATAACAGTTTTGGGTTTTGAAAAAGGCAGGAGGAACAACTTTTCAATCCGATGATTTGGTGAGGTGCGCCAGCCCAGGCAGTAGTGCAACACCTGGGCGACACGCAAGGGCCCCAGCAGCAAGCCACTGTGATGGGCCCTTCCCCATAAAAAATAAATTTAATATCGTTGTGGGCACATGGCCCACATATCAGATATTAAACTGATAAGAACAGATACTACACTTGATCTTAGCCAAAAGGCCGAGAAAGGTATGCTTCTTGTTGGTGGCAAGGGTCTCCTTATATAGCATGTCTTCGCCTCCCTTCCGCTGTGGCTGCGCAAGGTGGGACTAAACGAAACGATAGCTCTGCGCTAGCACCGCGCGACTCTGCTCCGTTCGTTGCTCTGGGAGGCCCCGTTTAGGTCTGTTTGGGCCGTGGTTGAATAAAAGCCCAGGAGAGATGGGCTAGTGAGCTCAGCAAGCAAATGTCCTTCGTCCAGACTTTTTTCTTGCAATTCTCAACAAATATATTTTATTTTATTATTCTAAAAAAGAGAAACGGAAAAATCTAGACACCTATACTATTTATTTTTGAGAAATTTCTTTCAGCCGCCACCACTGGCATCCCCTTTATACTTTTTTTTTTGTTTACATGCTAAAATATGTAGCACCGGTACTACTTCACAGTTAAAACCAGCGACTTTCAAACAATACGAGGCGAGGATGCATACTAGAATGCTCTAGATGTTACCAAATACTTCCTCCGTTCTTAAATATTTGTTTTTTTAGACATTTTAAATGGACTATCACATATGGATGTATGTAGACATATATTAGAGTGTAGATTCACTTATTTCGGTGTTCTCCCTCCTCTAACGTGTCATTAGCTCACCACATAATTTCTATTACTTATGAAGGATTGTCATATAAGCAAATGCTTATGAAGAGTTCACGTGGTTATGTTCACTAGAAAATAATTAGTTGGTGGTATTATTATTGCACATCAAGAGATAATTGCACTTGACAAAGTTGCCTGCCTTGTGGAAAACACAAGACTGCTACAAATGGTTCGGAGCCAAAACCATGGTGAAAAGATGCTCATGTTCGACGGGAGAAGCTATGCTCCTGTCAATTCCGCAACCACGACAATGGTGACTCTACTGTCTTCATTTCACTTGACGCTCGAAGCTGACCCCGGATTTAGGAAAACCTAACTAGTCAGTAGTTAGCCGTCTGCTCCTGCTTCAGTGCCCTCCAGCCGATATCTCGCCTGAAGAATCCTTCCGGCCAGTCGACGACATCCACCGCATCGTACGCTCTCGACCTCGCTTCTTCGATGTCCTTGCCCTTCGCAGTGACGCCAAGAACTCGGCCTCCGACAGCTACAAGGTTGCCGTCTCCATCCAAAGCTGTTCCAGCATGGAATATCTTGACAGCCGGAGAAACCTGCTCGGCCTTGTCCATGTTTTTTATTACGGTGCCTTTCTTATAAGAGCCAGGGTATCCTTCGCTCGCCATCACAACCACCATCGCGATTTCAGGCGACCAGGTTAGCGAAACCTTGCCCAGTTCGCCTCTGCATGCGGATAGCAGGACTTGTGCAAGATCAGACTCCAATCTCATCATCAAAACCTGACACAAAGGAAAGGAATTAATAAATTATTGCAGTACAGTCAGAATTTGCTGGAAAAACAAAATGTAAACAGGTAAACTAGGAGAATTCAGAAACATACTAAAAATGCGGTAAGACATTATGTTGTGTACTTCAGAAGCACGATAGCTCATGTGATAATTTTCAAAAAATCGCATCAGCTATCAAATATTTATAAATGCCTACCAAACTTAACAACGGCATATTGGACTGAACTGTGAGTTTAAAGTTGCATCATTAATTTAAAAATCATATGCCTAAGCAGACAGCTAAAAATTGAAGATCCCACAAATGTCAGCAAAATTGACTGAACTTCTGGAATTACATGAAACAATAGAACAGCAAGAGGTGGCACAGATAATTGAAGAAATAAATAGCAAGCAAGTTCCAAAAGAAGAAAGCTTGAGCAGTGAACAAAAGCAGGCTGCACTGCTTCTGTGTCGCAAGTAAATGAACATGAGAATAAGACACAAAGTTCAGATGGCATTTCTAAGGCACTCACTCTGTTACAAATATACATTATTTTGGACATGAGCACATTCTACAAGATGTACCTCTGAATGCCGATTTCTCATGTCATAGACTACAATATGTTACTAAAAAATCACTTGACCAACAAGCTCTAAAGCATGAGAACTTTATTAAGGCATCACTAAAGAAAGTATGAAGAGAACTTCATTAGGGCAAGTATGAGGACAAACCCCGTTAGGAAGGAGTTCAACAACATTGCATTCTATTGTGATATTGTCCAGCCTCATCAAGAATATTTTGATCATACTGTGACTAAAAAAAATGTAATGCTTGAATTGGGAAATATAAATATCTAAAGAGAAACTGACAGATAATCACTAACCTGGCATTCTGGGTCCCCAAATCGCACATTATATTCAATAAGCTTAGGCAGCCCAGATTTCTTCTCTATCATAAGCCCGGCATATAACACACCAACAAACTTGCATCCTTCAGCAGCCATACCTTTAACAGTTGGAATAATTATAGTTTCCATGATCACGCTCTTAAGCTCTTCGGTCACTATTGGCGCAGGGGAGTATGCACCCATGCCACCCGTGTTTGGACCAGTATCACCATCTCCAACTCTTTTGTGATCCTGTGCTGATTCAAGTGGCAAAGCATTTTCTCCATCTACTAATGCAAAGAAAGAGGCTTCTTCGCCCTCCAGATACTCCTCAATGACGACCCGTGAACCAGCAGAACCAAATGACTCGTCAACCATCATAGAGTTAATTGCTTCGAAGGCCTCATCCAAAGTCATAGCAACAACGACGCCCTTTCCAGCTGCCAATCCATCAGCTTTGACAACAATAGGGGCCCCTTGATTCTTGATGTACTCTTTAGCTTTTGCAGGATCCGTGAATGTGCTATACTACATGATAGAGAGAAGAGTACTGGTATTAGCTTCAATTGTATGCCTTAACATCTGAATCTACAGTAAGTATCAACAAAGAGGAGTATCAATTTCACTGTTTTCTGCTAAAGTGATTTCACAGTCCTTTTCTGCAGTAATAAGATGACTTCATTTCAAAAAGCAATCTGCCTTTAGAGGGATATCAAATTATCAACAATGACTTATGAACTATGGTTGGAAATAATGCAGTCACACAATGTTTGTCCAGCAGAAAGTAACAGTTCATTGCATAGCTTCTGTATACTTAGTAGCAGCAAATCGGCACAAAATAAACACGGTTAACAGCATTGCCTCAGGACGAACGAAATATTAATGCCTAAAACAATGTAACATTTCTCTTATGCAGGCATCTCGTGAAAACAAACCCCTGTGGACCCTGGAAAATGTAGTACTTAACACAAATGTAAACTGAATTACCTGAGCAGTCGGGATATTACACTTATCACACAGTCTCTTCATAAAGTCCTTTGACCCCTCTAATGCTGCAGCCTCTGATGAAGGACCAAACGTCGGTATCCCAGCTTTGACAAGGTCATTCGCAAGACCCGCAACGAGAGGACCTTCAGGACCCACTACCACCATTGCCACTCCCCTCTTGCGGCAGAACGATACAACAGCATCACTACTGGAAATGTCTAGGTCCGATATACAGATCGCATCCCTGGACTGAGCAATGCCAGCATTGCCAGGGGCGCATAAAACTGTCTCGCAAGAAGGCGAACGGGTCAAAGCATAACAGAGCGCATGCTCCCTTCCTCCACCACCAATGACGAGTACAGTTATCCTCCCTTCTGAAGAACAGAACAAGACAAAAAATTAGAACACTGGTGCTGCAATTTACATCAAACTGGCTGCTGGTGTTAACTAGAAGAAAGGTTTTGGGCAATGCATTTCGTCTCACGGCACATTAGAAATTGAGGTTTCATAACATAGAAAAGCATCATTCTTGTAACACCATGGAGTTGTTGAAGAAATCACACCTAACTGACCAAAAATGTAATTTACCTACCAGCAACAACGGTCCCGTCCTCCGGCGAAGCTTTCGGGATTGAGCGCCATCTTTCTGAATTCCGGACAGACAGATGAGAATGGCAGGCGACGTGTTGCACTGCATTATTGGAGACATTGCTACTCCATGCCCGAGAAACGGGCCAAGACACCGAAGGCTTCCAGCCGCCGCACAGATGATTACTATCCAGGCCAGGCCCCGTGGCAAGCTTGAGATGCCCCCTGATGCTGTAAGCCGCACAAGCCATCGGGGCCGGCCCTGAGATAGAGCAAAAAGGGCGCCCGCCCAAGGCCTTGTTCTGAGCTTAGGGAGCTAGTTGGCGGCGAGCTGGACAGCGGCGAGGTCGAGCTGGGGGCGGCGAGACGGGATGGACGGGGGCGGCGGCGTCGATTATCTGGCGAAAGATGGCCGCCGGCGGAGCACGTGGTCGGGGGCGGGGACGGGGGGGAGAAACGGCGGCTGAAAGGAGGAGGCGGCTAGGGTTGTCGTCGCGGGTTTGTTCGGTCAGGCCTGGGAGCCGGATCCAGTGACTTGCCTCTGCCAAGTCACGCTGCATCTTACCCACCTCTATCTACCATCCATTCAACATCCAACGGACAACGCTAGTCAAGGAATATGTCACCTGCCGGACAGCTAACGGGGCATGAGCACAAAGTTAGCTTTTTTTTCTTTAGAAGAGCACAAAGGTAGATTTTTTTTTGTGTGTGGGTGGGTGGTGTGTGTGTGTGTGTGGGGATGAACCATAGATGTCGCCGTGATTAAGAGCACAAAGTTAGTTGGATCCGACGATCAGCTAATGGGCTGTCCATGTGTTAGGAAAACTGGGTGTTCTTTTTGCAGGGTAGGAAAACAAGATGTTGGTAGTAAGGTTTCTGAATTTTAGGGCGAAGTACCCCGGATTGTATTTTGCGTATTATTTCGGACCAAATTCCTGTTTTATATCTTAATAAATC
>NW_024115540.1:0-14457 GCF_003073215.2 Triticum urartu
GGTTGAGGAGGATAGAGAGGCGGCGGCGGCAGGGACCGATTGTTTTTCCCGTGGGAGTAGGATTTGAGCGGGGAGGAGGAGGCGCATGCGTCGCCACAACACCAAGGAACACCTGACCGTGAAGATTCTCTTATTCCTTGATGCAGATTTATTTGTGAAAGAAGAGAATTAGTGAGAGTGGTCAAGCAAGCTCTTCCTGACATGTTTTTCTTAGATGACCTTTCTCCAATTAAGGTATTTTAGGAAGATACTAATTGCTTAAGTTGTTTTGTACAAAGAAGATGATTTTGCATAGGTCTAGTTGTTCTTGAATCAGTTCCAATAAATATAGTGTTGATTTGGTTTCTTTTATTTCTACAGGTTTGAATACTACGGTCAGAAAAATCCATTTGAGATCACAGTTTTTGCTGGTCTCGAAAAATGTATTAAGTTCATTCTGAACTTTAAGTTCAGAGAAGATGGTATTTGTCTTCTGCAGCAATCATGCCAATGCGTGAGGTATGATTTAGCCTGTATAATAATTAGTCAATAGATTATATTTATTTGTACATGGAAATTGATTGTTCATATGTGAGGATTTTGTAAAAGAGAACAAGCAGTTTGATTCCTGTCCCAAACTGGCCGAAGCAACACGCAGTACCAAAGCTAGTATCTAGATAATTCATTCAAGCCTGAAGCAACACACACGTACACAGCACCTAATTGATCTTTGCGTTGATCGGTCCTCACGGCTGGAAACGTACTAATACACATGTATATGCAAAAAACTGGGCGTATTGCCTTCTATTGGGCCTGATTCTTTTATTTTATTTCTCGTTGTTGTTCAATGTTTACAAAAGGGTATGCATGCGTATATATAGCAGCTAGGACTACCACAGGCTATCCTACTTGGTTACAAGTTTTAATCCTAGTATACTAGGTATTTGTTCTGCGTACAACCCGGATACAACACAACACACGCCATCATTATTTCCAACATACTCTTTGTGCACTTTAATTATCTTCGGCAAAAAATGTTTTTGGCACCACAGTGGTTTCTTGTTTTATTGTATCTTGTGTTTGCAGTTGCTCCCGGTGGTCGGTGCTCCTGTCTGATTTTAATAAGAGCCACAGATGTTTGCATTTGAATTCCATTATGATCATTCATATTATATATTGATGCTCTCTGGGCCTATAACCATTAATGGCTTCTAGTTATGTTCTATTTTGTCACTCATGGCATATGCAAGTACTTTCTTTTAGTTTTTACTTGCAACAAATATCGATTTGTAACTAAGTGGCCAGATATTTCGTCTTATGTCCTGTATTTTGTGCCAATTTCTGACAATTCTTAGAGGTCTACCAGGCTCCTCATAAAAGCCAACATGCTCAAGTAAGTTACTCTCATATACTGATTTTATCGGCCGCTATTGTGCCGATTTATTTATGTGAACTGACTTTTATAACTTACTCAACATTTTGTAGGAATGATGGAGCACCTTGGTATAAAGAAGCATGAGGAGGTATTAGTCGCCGATGAAGAATTATATCCATTCAACCAATGATGGCGCCCCTCGATTGAAGATTAATAAAGAATATATTTTCTAGTTTTTCCATTTCCAAATTAGATATGAGAAGTACATTGGTCATGTAAGGAGTGTTTTTGACTCAAATGTCTTAAATGCCGTTTTAATTCCAGATTTGTATGTCGAATTTTGTTAGTTGATCTTACTTTTACTAATAAAAGAGGCTATGACCCTTTCAATCTTGAGATTCTTTTGCTTCCTAATTAATGCGGATAACATTTAAGCGTTGGATGCTACTAAGGATTCTATAGGTGGTTGAATGGAAATGATATAAAATTATTAGCGATGACAAAAGTGCTCGCTAATACTATAATTGTGGTTGTTATTGCCTTAGGGATGACGACCACACACTATCTCGTCGTTATAAGAATAACGACCGGAAAATTAGTTTTAATGATGGAGCCTGCTACGACCAGCATATTGTGGTCGTTATTGACCTTTAATGACAACAATGCGACTTTTAACGACCACATATATGGTCGTTAAAAACCTTTTTCCTAGTAGTGAGGGCGTGATATTCGCTGTTGAAAGGGACCACTTGGAAGGTTATTTCTTCTGACCGATAATTCTCCGGCGTGCCAAATACCACGTCGAGTGTTATTTTCCCCGCACATCGTGCCTCCCGGCTGGGAATGATTCCTCGGAAGGTCGTGCTACTTTGCTCGATGTGGCTCCTGTCTATTTCCATTTTGTGGAGTGTATCTTCGTAGATGAGGTTTAGTCCGCTGCCGCCGTCCATGAGAACCTTGGTGAGCCGAAAGCCATCCACAATTGGACTGAGGACCAAGACGGTTGGTGCTCGGACTGTCCTGTATTTTGGTTCGTCACCGGCATTGAAAGTTATAGCCGTGTCGTTCCAAGGGTTTATTGCTGCTATTTGACAGACTTCGGCGAGTTCGCGGAGTGCCCTTTTGCGCCTATTGTTTGAGGCGAATGTCTTGAAGACCGTCAGTACTTTGGGGTCGTCGTCTTCTGGGGGGTGTTGTTCTGGGGTATTCTTGGTGAGGATATCCTCGCTGCTCTTGGCCGCTTTCCAGAGTATCCAACATGCTCTAAGGCTATGTGTTGGTATGTTATCCGGTGTTGCGTGTATTTTGCATGGCCCATCGAGCCATCCTTCCAGAACGGTTCTGCGCCTCATACTGGACTTATATTTCTTTACTATTGGACCTGGCGTGTTACAACGGCGCGCCCTCTTTGCTTGAATGAGGGATTGAGTGGGGACCGATGGTTCCCAACGGGCTGCCTGAGTTTTCCAAGCGCTTTCCATTACGCTGTACTTCTGTACGATAGTTGCCAAGTCAGCGAACTGTAGTATGCGACGACGGTTGATGGCGTTGAGGATTCCTTCGTCCATGCAATTGTTGCGGAACGCTGAGATCGCTTCCTTGTCGCGGCAATCTTTAATCTTGTCTTTGACAAGAAGGAATCTGGCCCGGAAGTGGTGGACCGTTTCCTGAGACTGCTGTTGTATACTCATGAGAGCGCTTATATTTGGGTGGGTGGGTGGTTTTAAATCTGAACCCTGGCCCAACTTTGGATCCGGAGTCTGAAGGACTTCCGGACTTAACAGATCAGGCTCTGGGATATTCACTGATTTCTTAGGCCCGTCGTCCAATTCTATGTTTGGAGGGCAGGATGCATCTCCTCGCAGGTGGGTATCCGGCTCTTCGAAGCCGGAGATCCGGACATAGTCCGTCCTTAGTATGGATGAAGAGTTGTCGCCTCGCTCCTCGACTATCGCTATCTGGTGGGTGATCGGTGGAGATTTGGTTTCTCCCTGATCGGGTTTAAGCCCAATTCGATCGTAGTATGTGGCGGCCCCAGGGCGGCGATGCGATCTAGGAGCTCGTTTAAAGACGAAAGCTCTGCTGGATCCATCTGCTTGGAGTGTTCGGAGTCGATACGAAGGGGATTTTAGATGACCCGGGAGGTCATCGTCGGCTCAACAACCGAACAGACGGTCATGGTAAAGCCACCCAGCCGGAGGGTTTGGCCCGGGGCCAGTGCTCCTCCGGCGGTGATATTGTCCTTGAGAACAAGGCGAGCCATCGATCCTGTCGTCCACATGCCAGTGGAAATCTCAATGAAAGCACCAAGGTCGGTGTCAAAACCGGCGGAGCTCGGGTAGGGGGTCCTGAACTATGCGTCTAGGATCGATGGGAACAGGAGACGAGGGACCCAATGGTTTACCCAGATTCGGGCCCTCTCTATGGAGGTAATACCCTACGTCCTGCTTGATTGATCTTGATGAATATGAGTATTACAAGAGTTGATCTACCGCGAGATCGTAATGGCTAAACCCTAAGAGTCTAACCTGGCTATGATTATGGTAATGATTGTCCCTCCTCCGGACTAAGTCCTCTGGTTTATATAGACATCGAGAGGATCTAGGGTTACATAAGGTCGGTTACAAAGAAAGGAATCTATTTATTTGATCGCCAAGGAGAGTCCCATCCGGACACGGGCGCAGTCTTCGGTCTTCGTATCCTCACAACCCATCAGTCCGGCCCATGGCTAACAGGCCGGACGCTCGAGGACCCCTTAGTTCAGGACTCCCTCACAAGGCAAGGGCGGGATTAAATCATTTGTTAAATGATGTAAAAAAATCATTTAATAAATTGCCCATATTTCCAACATATAGTTCAAACTTATTTCCCTGGCAAGAAAAGAATAGTTCAAATAGCCTGTTTAGCATAATGGGTCCACCACATCGATATCATACTAGGTAATATGCACAAGAATAGTAGCAAGCACAATTCATATACAAGACAAAGCTAATACAGGTTGAAGCTGCATATGGTACCGCTACGATTTCTTTCTTTTGCCAGACTAACCCTACTACGGGTCCAATTTCTTGTCTGTAGCATATGCCTTCCTTAGCCAGAAAAAGCCCAAACAAACAAATCCTACCCTCATAACCTGTTTCGGCACCATCTCACTGTAGTGTCGAACTAAATCTGGCCTTGCTACTAGACCCACAAATTTGTCAACATATTGCATACCTTCCTTTTTGTTCTATCCCTGTTAATCTAGCTGAAGTTGCCTATATGTTAGTCCGTAGTCTCTACACCCTGACTCATGCATCCTTGGCAAAAAACCCAAGGAACGATTCATTTATGTCAAAAAAGAATAACAGAGTTTCCTATCATTTTTTGGCTGAATGAATATAAGCCGTGTTATTATTATTTTTTAAACTATATAAGCCGTGTTATTACTCTGCAACAACGGTGTGGGATCCGAAAACTTCAAAAAAAAAAACGGTGTGGGATTCCGTTGTGTCGGGTGGATCGGGCGGGAGATTCGGCAGGCAACACGTGCGTGCGCCAGCGAGTTTCACCGGCCGACGTCATGGCGGCCCATGTCCATGCCCAATCCCCGGCGCCATCACGCCGGACGTGAGGAATAACGAATCAACGATAACCACACACCCGGCCCCTTCCCGACGAAACCACAGAGAAGCCCTCCCTCCCTCCCTCCTGGCCGGGCCATGGCCAAGCGTCACGCGCACAAGAGGACAAAATTCCGCAACCATATAAGCGGCCCCTCCCCTCTCGTCTCCAAAAGTTCGAGCTCCTCATTTCTCATACCTACAAGCTCTGCTCATCTATCGCTAGCTCCCTCTAGCTACCAGATCTTCTTCCAAGCCTGGTTAGCAGTCGAAGTTATCTAGCTAGCTAGCTAGCTAGGGTTTTTGTCATCGAGCGCGCGTGGCGTGGCGATGATCATGTCCGACCCGGCCATGCTGCCGCCGGGCTTCCGGTTCCACCCGACGGACGAGGAGCTCATCCTCCACTACCTCCGCAACCGCGCCGCCGAATCGCCCTGCCCCGTCTCCATCATCGCCGACGTTGATATCTACAAGTTCGACCCATGGGCCCTGCCATGTTAGTACCTCTGCACCAACAGATCATGATTCATGCATGCTGATGATCCATTCATTTGATTCCCACTTGCGCTAGCTTCACTCTCATCTCAATAATCGTCTGTTATTTCTCTTGTTTCTTTAATTTTGGGGGTTAATTAATTCCAGCCAAGGCTAGCTACGGGGACAGGGAATGGTACTTCTTCACGCCGAGGGACCGTAAGTACCCCAACGGTGTCCGGCCGAACCGCGCCGCGGGCTCCGGCTACTGGAAGGCCACCGGCACCGACAAGCCCATCCGCTGCAGCGCCACCGGCGAGAGCGTCGGCGTCAAGAAGGCCCTCGTCTTCTACAAGGGCCGCCCGCCCAAGGGCATCAAGACCAACTGGATCATGCACGAATACCGCCTGGCCGCCGCCGACGCGCACGCCGCCAACACCTACCGCCCCATGAAGTTCCGCAACGCCTCCATGAGGGTAAGTCGCCAGCACGTACGGTACAGCAATCAATCAAACATATAAACAAATTAAATCAACTGAACTGAACACCCAAAACCCTAGTATGGAGTATAAAACCACATATAGGAGTAGATCTTATATGTCTGTCAATTCGTGTCATGGTAGTCGCATGTGTGGCACCGAACGATATGCACGCACCTGCCCGCGCACTTGCACAGCGATTTTTCTGGGAGGGCGTACGGGTTCGTGTCGTCGGCATGTCAGATTTTGCCAAAATGGAATCGGGTTGTGCAGTGGCTTGCCAGTGGACGCAAGAGCTGCTAGCTTTAATGTGCGTGTCTCGTTTAAAGAAATGTTCTTTAGGCATACTTGGCATGGTTGCGCGAAGTCAATAGATCCGACAATGATAGGCCTGATTGATGCATACGCGTGTTAATGACTGATTCACCTTTCGCCTGCTTGATTGAAAGCTTTATTCATTTATTTCTAGATTTTTTCTTTAACTAAAATTAATACTACGTGCGATCCGTCTTGGCATATATGTATGCAGCTGGATGACTGGGTGCTGTGCCGGATCTACAAGAAGACCAGCCAAGCATCGCCGATGGCGGTGCCACCGCTGTCCGACCACGAGCTTGACGAGCCTTCTGGCGCTGCCGCCTACCCCATGTCGAGCGCCGGCATGATCATGCAAGGCGGCGCCGGCGGCTATCCGCTGCAGGCCGCGGCCGGCGGCACACAGAGGATGCCCAAGATCCCGTCCATATCGGAGTTGCTCAACGAGTACTCGCTGGCGCAGCTCTTCGAGGACAGCGGACACGCGCTGATGGCGCGGCACGATCAGCACGCCGCCCTTCTCGGTCACCCCATCATGAGCCAATTCCATGTGAACGGCATGCCGCAGCTGGGGCAGATGGATTCGTCAGCCTCAACGTCGGTGGGAGGCGAGGGTGCCGCCGGGAAGCGCAAGAGGCCGTCGGAGGACGGTGACCGTAACGGGTCGACGAGCCAGCCAGCGGCGGCGGTGACGGGCAAGAAGCCCAACACTTCTTGCTTGGGTGCAACAACGTTCCAAACAGGCAACAACACCTTGCAGGGGTCGTCACTAGGCCAGGGCCATCAGACGCTGCTCCGTTTCTAACATGGGGATCGGATGAACTGACGGTGGATACACACTATACTACTTGAACCCCATTAGTTTGAATTATATACGACCGGCGAACTGGTGATTTGAAGAACAATTATGGGGGTCTATTGCACAAGATAGGTCTAAATTAGACAAATTATTGGTCAATATATATAGGAAAAGGGATTGTACTTTTACTTGCGTCAGGTGTGTGTATCGAACGAGTAGCTAGGTCCATGGATCATACTAGTAGATATGGTTTGTAGTATGTACACAATATTTTTGTCTCCTAGGCATGCAGTACAATCATGTACTTGAAGCTTACGACCGTGCTAGGAAGGGCTTGATCAGACTGAGATCGACGGACTGAAAGTCTGGAACAAAGATGTAAAACAGCGAAAATAGATTCTTTAATGGAACCATTAATTCATCTTATCATGTTTTACTATTGTACTCAAGGGTCTGTATGCAGAAATGTTCAGCCATACACGAGAAGATTGTCGAATTCAAGAAAAAAGAAGTAAAGAAAGGGACGAGAAAATCACAAGTAGGAACACCTGCTCCAAGAACATAATTAGTCCATTCAGAAGAAGGGGAAATAGCCAGAAAAACACATAAAGGACGGACGAGAGAAGAATATGGAACCCGGGCATTTAATAATTGGCCAAAAGCAGGCAAGTTGTGGATGGCGTTTAGCTTTCAGTTCAGGTAGCGGGTGGGTGACAGCCTTTTCATCCGGCTGAAGTTTTCTTCAGATTGGCCAAGAGGCTTTTTGTCCATGTAGAATCTTGTCCGGCCACCAAGGCATCCTGATATTGCCATGCACATCAACAAGTCCAGGAACATCCATGTCACGGATCAAACAAAAAATGGCCCATTTGGCGGCTCGGAGTGGGATCAATTAATGGATGGATGGGTGCACTTCAGTGCAGTGCAGGTCCCCTGGAGCCACAGCCAGAGGACAGCTCTAATTATTGATTCACTGTAGCAGATCCATCGTCAAGAATCACGATAAGACGGACGGATGGATGATGGTTCAACAAAAAGTCAAGGCGCTGGCAGGACCTCACGCATGTTGAGCTTTAGCTGGATTGGTGGATCTGGGTGTGGTGGTTTTCTACGGCTCTGTAGTTTTCCCGACTTAATTGGCGGAGTACTACTATTCTGCTTTGAAATGTACAGTAGTACATCGAGTGTTTTAACTTTTGCTTTTACCAGCCGGCAGAGTCCTTCCTTGAGAGAAATATTAATAATTGAAAGGAATAAACGAAGCCCTTGGCCATGTCTCGTGTGTGTAGATTACTATTAGCTTTTACTACCTGGTTGTTACTTTCCATAGCACCATGTACATCTAGTCATCTGCTAGTGCCATGCTATTTATATTTTCCTAAGGCGGAGATGCTTATCCACAGGTAAAATTTTCCATGCCGCACACGCAAGTAATGAAGTAAGTAGAGCGCATTGACCACCCACCCCATCTATGTCCTGAAACAAAGGTTGAAAACAATGGTATCATACCGGCTCGTGCTTTATTCCCCATGCATGCAGATAAGGCACAACATTCCTCAAACTCTCTGAATCTCACGGTAAGACGGCAAGGCAACCAAAAGACCTCGGATAGTAGTTTAACGAAAGATTCAGAAGTATATTCCGTCTTCCACCTCGCATCGCCCAGCCGTTTTCCCCTTGTGGCAGCTCGCGCGAGACGGCCTCTCACGTATCCCCTCGCCACTGGCCGGAGCCAAATTTTCTCGCCGGATAACGCTTGTTAATCGGAAACGGGCCACCTGAGGGAGGCCTCCGTTCCCACTTCCCTGTCACGGCGCTCCATTGATTGATTAGATTAGGAGCCGGTGCTCATGCGGACCATACGCTACGTACGTTTTTAACCATTGGGGAGCCATCGGAGTGACGGGGAATTGCTGCCGTGGCGGCCGCGCGGGTTCTGGCGACGACTAGAATTCGTCCAGCGCACTGCCGTTCGTGAGCCCATGCAGGCGGCAGGGAAACAAAGAAGCAGGTCGGAAGGACCCGAGTGCAGCTATTTTGACGCTACCTAGGGCAAGTTGCGTGAATATGTTATGTTATCTTGTACTCCCTCTATTCCATAATGTAGTGCTTTCTCTATTCACGTGCTTCAACTTTGACCGTAAATTTAAATACCAAGACCGATTGCGGCGGGAGCAAAAATTATATCAGTGAATTCGTATTCGAAAGAAGTTTTCAATTATATAATTTTTTCTCCCACCACAGTTGGTCTCGTTGGTTAAATTTATGGTCAAAGTTAGACCTCAGAAAGCGTGGGCGCACTATATTTTAGAATTGAGGGAGTACTAGTAGCAAGAGCTTTGATTATTATCCGCTAATTCATGATTGATCGCTGGCCTTTCAGTTATAAAGTAATTTTATGTAAATGATGGTGGGGAGATTGAGCACGCTTATACCGAACCCATGCCTCCAGAATCAAGGGATACCATATAGTGGCTGCTTTTGTGGCGGTGATGGCTAGTTCATACCTTTTTTATAGGTGCTTTGTTCCAAACTTAGGTACTAGGAGTGCAAAATACATTAGAGACGTGGTTGGTGAAAATAAACAAGTACTAGGACTTGGTAGTAAAACACTTTTTTTTGAGGCAATGGTAGTAAAACACATGTGACAACGTTGTGTATGCTTTAAAAAAATTGGCAAAAGACTGGCCATTAAGCATACGGATGGGTCCGTCATTGTTCAAGCAGATTCATCGACTGTGTTGCCCATCCTCTTGGGCGAGACTCTTTTCAGGTTGGCGGTCATCTAGCTTCTGAGATTAAATCTCTCATGAAAGTTAAAGAGTTTGTTTCTCGGAAAGTTAGTAGGTATCAAAATAAGTAGCACATAAATTGGCAAACTACAGCCGTACTGAAGCATGTGCTACAGTATGGATGCATTCAGGTCATCTTTTCTGTGAGACACTCTTGTCTCAAGATTGTAACCCTATCATACAAAAGCCTACTTTCCCGACATACAAATATCCAAATGCTTAGCCCCCGTGAAGACCCAACGGTTGGCTGCGTTTCAAATTCTTGATAGGACAATGACGCAAGTTGATGCTTTGTTGTTGGTGAAAACACGTGAATTTCTCTCGTTCCAGATCTCCCACCAAACTAACATGGTAAGAGAGCCCGCGGCTTTTGTGGCTATCATGGGCATGATGGAGAAGATGATTCCATCAAGGTTAAACGTCACTGAAGTTGCTCTATGTGGAGAGCTCAAGAAGGTGCATTCCAAGCCAATCTTTTACCATGCGCCAAAGTTGAATGGAGTAGCGACATTGCAAAATAAGGCCTGCAACCGTCTCAGGAGCTCGATTGCATAAGGGGCACTGCCCGTAATTTGTCCATCCATGTTGCAGTATATTTTTTACTCACAAACTCTAACAACGGCGACATGTGATAGTATTGGCTACACATAGAAGAAGATGTTATTCAGAAATATATGAACTGATTAGTTAACAAGTGTTTCATTATATACGTCATCCAAGTGGAGCATGCATTTTCTGGGAGCAATTACAACAAAGATGGGTTGTTTTTCGGATTTCCATCTCATAGTTTTGTCAAACTGGGTCATGGAAGGAAGAGGGCCAATGAATATTGGTTTGGGCGCTTCCTATTTTAGAACATCCTATATGACACATTAAGTGTAGAAGTGTCGGCGTCCCGCACATTCGTTGTTTTAGTAACTTATGAATTTCATTTAGTTTTTGAAAGATCAAGAATTATTATGTTCAAAAGGTGTGAAGATTTTGTGAATTAGTTTTTATCTATTTGTGAACATTTTCTGAAAGCACAGACGTTTTTCAGAAAAAAATGATTTTTTTAAACACAAACACATTTTACAAATCTGGAAAAAATTAAAGCACCAGCATTTCAAAAAAATATGATAACTTTTATACAAAATTTCGAAAATTTTATGAAAATATGAACATTTTCCTAATTTACAAACATTTTTCTGAAATCGTCAATTTGTTTTCAAATTTGCAACCATTCCTCATAAACATGAATTTTTCTAAAGTGCAAATGTTTTTAAAATTGTATAATTTTATAAATACGAACATTTTCCAATTTTCCAAAACCTTTTGAAAACATGAATATTTTTTGAAAATGTTTGAACATTTTTGCGGAAGGCAAAGATTTTTTAAACTTACGAAAAATTTCCATGAAAGCACAAGCATTTTTATAAAAATCCAACAAAAAAAGTTTTTAAATAAAAGAAAAGGAAAAACTAAAATATACCAACAAAGAACATGAAAAAAAAACAGATAAAATAACCATTTTTTAGCGAAGAGACGAAATAACCAGGATGTATTGAACGAACAATATCTTACATGGGCCAGCCCATCATACCGGCTCTTGTAGAAAACAAGGACTACATGACGCAATGCGCATTCAATAGAGTTTACGTCCTATT
Source organism: Triticum urartu (assembly GCF_003073215.2). Classification (NCBI taxonomy): domain Eukaryota; kingdom Viridiplantae; phylum Streptophyta; class Magnoliopsida; order Poales; family Poaceae; genus Triticum; species Triticum urartu. Next base: position 11,462 of record NW_024115540.1, read on the forward strand.
CTTTGTTTCTCAAAAAAAAACTCCTATTCTTTTTCCCCTAAAAAAATCCTATCCCCCCCCCCCCACGCGCCCTTTGACCTTGCCCCTGTTTTCTTTGTTTTTTTTCTACTTTAAAATGATTCGGGATTTCATAAAATTTATTAATTTTGAAATAAAGTCTAAAAAAAAACCCCTCTTCTTTTTCCCCCAAAAAAATCCCATCCCCCCCCCCCACGCGCCCTTTGACCTTGCCCCTGTTTTCTTTGTTTTTTTTCTACTTTAAAATGATTCGGGATTTCATAAAATTTATTAATTTTGAAATAAAGTGAATTCAAAAAATGTTCCGGGATTAAAAAATGCTTGTGATAATGGTGATAATTTTAAAGAAATGTTAACAACTTTAAAGAAATGTTCTGGAAATAAAAAAATGGTGATAATTTTGCAAAAATGTTTGCATATTTCAAAACATATTCATGAATTTGAGTAAATGTGCGTGAATTCAAATAATGGTCAGCAATTATTAATAAATGTTTGAGAATTTCATAAATAATTCAGAAATTTCAATAAATCATCGCTTAATTTTTTCTCTGAATAAAAAATTCGTGCATTAAAAAAGTGTTATTGAAAAAATGTTCATAAATTTTAAACATTGTTCCAAAATTTCAAAAATGATTTTTGATTCAAAAAAATGCAAATTCAAATAAACTTCATGAGTTAAAAAAGTATTTGCGGATTTGGAAAATTATCATGATATGAAATATGTTCGAAAATTTCTATTGTTTTCTCGAAATTTAAAAATGTTTAGTATTTAAAAAACATATTGGTCGTAGCAAAATAATGTCCGTGATTTCAAAAAGTATTCATGAATTGAAAGATAAAACTCAAACTTGAAAAAAATAAAGTAAAAAATGAAATTCAACAAATGAAAGTGAAAATAAAAAGTGAAAGAGTGAAAACCGGTCTGGGGAGGTTCACTTTAAATGGGTTAGTTGGGCCACCCAAGTGTATGTAGCGGATAGCTGGGGGTTAGGGTGGGCATATAACCCGAAAACCGAACCACTGAACCAAATTAACCTGAATTGAAGCCGAAATGACCGAAGTCGATTGATTTGGTACTGTGCTCAGTTAGCGATTGTGAGAAACCAAAATTTCTTCGGTGATTTCGGTGTGCACGCTTGGACCACCGAATTGACCAAAGCACCCGTGCCCATGTAATTACCATTGATTCGCGTCCACAACTCACGTGACGATCCTGGCTGTCGACTTAACCTGTACTGCAGGCGCAGGCCACAAATCATAACTATAACTATGTCTGTTTGCTTCCTTTTTCCTTTTTTTATTATCCCCCGGTGTTGTACATCACAAGTTTTTTTGAGCAATAGGTGTTGTACATCACATAGGCAGGATACATAGTTGCTGCCTGGTGTCTCGCTCACGTAATGTTATTATGTTTGGACTCCTGTGAGCCTCCAATAGAAGCTCTCCTGTGCATACATCCGCAATTCTGTCGCAAAGAGCGACCGAAAAATAAATACAAATTTTTTTGAGCAAACAAAAAAATAAATGGGCTGGCCCAGCACGGAGGACAGGTGCTCCTTGGCCCACCAGCTAGACAAATCCTGGTTGACATTTGTCGGAGCGCCTATATGGCGGGGAACTCCTATGTGACGCATTCTGCGTCAACTAGGTGCGGCTTCGCACAGGAGCAGCTAGGTGCGTTAACTAGATGCGTCAACTCTCTCCTCGTCATGGAGAGCACCGGGATGATGAAGATGGTCACCGGAGGGGGATTCCCCCTCCGGCAGGGTGCTGGAATGGGTACAAATTGGCTTTCGGTGGCTACGGAGCCTTCTGGCGGCGGAACTCCGGATCTATTGTGCTCCCTGGTCGTTTTAGGATATAATAGTTACTCTTCACCCCCTGTATTTTATCATCAATGCATCGTAATTTTATGTTCCGTCAGTTTTGTCTTATTTCTGACATAAAAAGAGACCGTAAAAAAATATATAATTGCCGTAATTTTTTATGTTATGTAAAATTATAAACATAAAAACATAGTGTAAAATGTATCTAAACTGCAAATTTTTTTGTCTTATGATCTATATTTTTATTTTCTTATACCAAATTTTACGTAGTGAATCAATAGGAATGTAACTATTTGAATTTCAAATGTAATTTAATTATGAAGTGATCATAAGATTACCTTGGGTGAAGAATAACTTATTCTGCACCCTGGGTGATGAATAGTATCATTATATATATATATATAGGTGGAAGAAATACGTGAGGGGAGCCACGAGGGGCCCACGAGGGTGGAGGGCGCGCCCCCTGCCTCGTGGCTTCCTCGTTGCTTCCCTTTCGTACACTCCAAGTCTTCTGGGTTGCTTCCGATCCAAAAATAAGTTCCGTGAAGTTTCAGGTCAATTGGACTCCGTTTGATTTTCCTTTTCTGCGATACTCTAAAACAAGGAAAAAACAGAAACTGGCACTGGGCTCTAGGTTAATAGATTAGTCCCAAAAATTATATAAAATAGCATATAAATGCATATAAAACATTCAAGGTTGATAATATAATAGCATGTAACAATCAAAAATTATAGATACTGTTGAGGCATATCTCTCTCGATATAGTTTTGGTGATTGATGACAACATGTTTGCGGACTAATCATGTGCTTTGAGTAGTTCACAGATTCATCCTTGGCAAGAGACGTTTTCTTCCCTTCAGAGTGTCATTCAAGACGGTGTAGCTCTTTCGTTTCTTTTTCGGTGGACTAGTTGCGTAGAGGGCACCGTTCTATCAAGAGGGGGTCCGCTGGGGTACTGCTTGGGTGGAATCAACACGTACACATCAGCTTCTCTCTCTCAGAGCTCTTCCACTTTGTTGGGGAGATCTCTTCTCCTTTTGTATCCTGTCTGGGTTCCAGCGGTAGTACCGCGCAACCCAGCGGTAGTACCGTTGAGGAGTCACAAGCGGCAGTACCGCTCCGCAGCGGGAGTACCGGCCGTGGCCCCCAAA
>NW_024115541.1:0-7339 GCF_003073215.2 Triticum urartu
GGAGTCCGGCACGGTCGCCGGCGGGCTGAGGTCGAGGGCGGACGAGGCGCCTTCGTTCGCGAGGCGGACGCTGCTGTGGATCAGAGGCCACCCCTGAGAAGAAGAGAAGATCGCCGAGCTCTTTGCTCCCCTGCTCCGAGCTGGGATCCAGATTATCAGCGCGCTGGTTTGCTCTTTTTCGGTTCGATCCGTGAGATTTGAAGCAGTTTGATGTGTGGAATGCAAGGTTAATGATTTTACCGCTCAGGACTTTTTAGATGTCTCCGCATCTGCAGAGCGTTTCACTATCGTCTTGCTTCGACGAGGTTTTCTCTGAATATGCCACGTTATGAATTTCAAAATTCAGAAAGCAAACTGGCTTGCAAAAAACAACATGCGGCAATTTCATAATTCATTTCGTATTCAGCCCCTTGGTTTTTCATTCATGGCTGGGCTCTACTACCCTGGATCCGGACGCGCAAGAGCTGCCGGATTTTGAAAAGCAAATTTGTTTGATAATAATGCGTGGGGTGGCCATCCCACTTGTGCTGCTAGTAGAGTACCTACTCTCCTGCATCACATTGAATCGTCGTCGCCTGCTTCAACCGAAGAACACTCGCATAATTGCGGCCTTGAATGCCATAGACGGTTGGCTGGTGGACTTTTTTTGGTTGGTCGACTTTAATGTCAGTAATAACTTCTCCAACCCGAAACGAGTAAATATCTGTATTTTTGGGGAGCTCTCATTCAGCGCTTCTGTGCCGAATTGGCGCTAAAACACGCGATGGGCGCCGCCCTCCCTTCGTACGACCAGTTTTTCAGCCGATTTTTCTGTATTTTCAGCTGGTTTTTTATTAACCACTAAAAAACATATGTTTTTCATTAATATGACTTTTATGAAGTTCAATAATCTTACAAAATGTTAATGAATTTTTAAACAACTCCCCTAGTTTTAAAAATATTTATAAATTTCAAAATATTCACAAATTTTTAAAATATGCATGACGTATGAATTTAATATATATTCACAAAAAATGGAAATGTTCAGATATTTAAAAATTATCACGAATTAGAAAAGAAAAATAATATAAAAAGAGAAAGAAAATAACGAAAAGAAAAGAAACAAGGCATAGCTTTTGGAATCTTCCCAAAACCGGTGAAAGAGGGACTACATGGGCTCGTTGATGAGTCCAACTTTTGCGTCATTTTATAGTACATTTTATTTTGCATCTTAGTGTTAAGATTTTCATGGATTTTATCGCATTCCCGCACCCTTTTATTTGTTTTCACAAGGATTTCAGCTGCGGAGTTATTTTGAGGCACAAGAGAAGAATCCCAAGGATAAGGTGTAAAAATCATGTTAATTGACGTGATGAAAGACTACCATAAAAAGGAGAAGTCGAATGGAGAAGAAAGAAAACACAACGGAGGTTCAAGAGCAGTGAGATGATGATAAAGTGCGCCAAATGAGTAGGGAAATTTGGAGGACGAGCTCGATGGAGCTAAATTTTTTATTTAAAAAACATATTTTGAAGTTAGAAAAATATCTAAAACACATTCTACACTTCATACATTCTACATGTGTATAAAGTCTAAAGATGAAATACATTATGATAGAGATACACAGAAAAGACAAATTCATGCATTTTTAACAGTGAACCATGTGTGTACTGGCCACCATATCCAAATCACAATTTTGTCTTTTTGGTGTAGCTCTCACCATAATGTATGTCATCTTCAAATTTCACACACATCTGTATGAACGTGTGTGACTTTTTCAACAACAAAAAAAAATCAAAGTGTGATTCTTTTTTATTATTTTTGAACTTCAAAATGTGATTTATTATTATTATTATTACTAGATTTTATTTTATTTTATTTTAAACGAGCTCCATGGAGCTCGTCCTCCATTTAGCATTTTCGTCGGCAAATGGCTTTCCCTCCGAAGAAAAAACAGGTTAGGTACCAGCATTACCGTAACTCACTTTATTATCGAGTGGAATACATTTCCATGGTTAACCCGGACAGAAGGATGAAACTGTCCAACTTTCACGGATATGGACATGATCAGGACCCGAAGGGTCGGGAAGCACAATTTCTCAATTGTCATCAGCCCGCGCCATCTTAGTCCTGTCGTCGACGCCATCATTGAGCACGACATCGCCGGAGTTGTAGCCGACACGGTTGCCTGGCTCCGCCGCCTGCTGCACGGTTGGATAGTCACGGCCCGGCTCTTTGTGTTGGCAAATCTTTGGAGGACGTCCCTTGTACGCCTTGCAGATGTAAGCTACGAAGTCCCCGAAGTCCTGAATCAAACGATCTCATCACAATTCAAGAAGTAGCGTGTGGATATACATGCTGAAGCTCAGGCGTCTAAAAGAAGAAGAGAAGAGCGGCTGTTGTTTACGTCGTACAGCGGCTTGCCATCAACCACCACCCACGGAACGGACGTGTGGCGAGGCACGAGCGCATCTGTCTGTCTCCCGTACTTGAGCGAAAGCTGGACGGAGCAAACAAAGTGCCAACACTATAGTCAGCAATCTAGCGATTGGTACTACAACGCAGGCGCAGCGGCATGGGAACGGACGACCTTGTGGCCATGCTCACTCTCGTAGCACTCCATGACAGGCTTGGGGTGAAGCCCTTGCTTCTGGAAGCACGACTGCCACTCCTGGTGCTTGTACTCCATCGCCAGCTCCTCCACGCAGATGATGAAGCCGAAATGCACATTCTGCAACCAACAACAGCTAGCTATCAGTATCATATCCGGCCAGGGCAGGGCCAGGGGTGAAGCTGTGAGGAGGGAGAGACGATGATGAGATGCGAATTGAATGAATGAATTACCACGTCCGGCCAGGCGTCGATGGCGCAGGCCTCCACGGTGTTGAGAAGGCATTCCTCGGGGCCATGCTGCATGCAACAAGCCAATATCCCAACGTTAGTATCAGCATCAGCACCATGCACCTCCAAACAAGTCAGTAACTAGACAGTGCTAATTCACACCTCAGAAACCCAGCCCAAAAGGATCTACTACTATAGTGCAGCGATGTCGCACCTGACATGTGATGGCGCCGTGCGCGTCGACCTTGGCGTTGCCGTAGGGAACCAGGGTGAGGTCAGCGGCATCGAGGAGTCCGTCCTTGAAGACTCTGGCGAGGCTGTCCACCATGAACTGAAATGAGTCGGGGCATAGAAACTCGTAGTAGAGCTCCATGCGCACCTTCCCGTTTCCCGCGTCGCCCGCTGAGGAGGCGCCGCCGATCAGCAGGAGGAGCGCGGCGAGGAGGAGGAAATGGTGCAGGCGGGACGCCATGGTTTTCGCTCCTCCGGTTGGGCAGGGGATGCAGAGACGAAGGTCACCCTCGGGAGCTCCGAGCCTTGGATGAGTGGAGGAGCTTGGCAATGGGGGGTTTATATTGGCGAGGTGGTTCAAAGGTCAAACTAGAATTGCTCCATGTCTAGCTCCTCAGCAGCGTGTGGCCATGCAAAACCGGAAAGGGTGTCCTACACAATCTAATGAACCTTGTTTCTTTTGCAAGAGTTTGCCACTCTAGGCAAGAACTCAGTGCGATACATTTCCTTTCAGAACTAGATCGCGTAAACCAGTAGGCAAATGACCGCTTGAGGATTGCCAGTGGTGGCGTTTCTACTCCTAGAAGCTAGCAAAATACATACAAAACCTCAAAGGAAGTGGCTTGCAATTAATTGGTAAACCATTCCATAAGATGGAAACTGCACGAGAGTTCTACGGTAGCACGGCTGGTAGTGGAGCCTAAACTTGTGTTGTGCACGTAAACCAAGCCATTACCCGACCAGGACTCTCGGAGGAATATAGGCGGCAACTGCTGGCCATGTCATCTTATCTTTCCCTTTTTAGAGTCACAAAACCATGTTTTCTGCTGGCCATTTCATCAGAATATGTAAATGATCTCGCTGTTATGTGATGGATAGTTTTTTTTCATGTAACTGAAAACCAAATCGGGTTATTTTCTTACAAACGGAGGCAAAAGATTTGGCTCATCGATCGTGCTTGATGACTACCGAACACTTCTTGAAAAAGATGTATTTAAATCCGTCCGCACCGGGAGCCTTGTCACTAGGCATCTTCTTAATGGCCTCCCAAACCTCCTCCACCGTGATAGCAACATCAAGGACGTGAATGCAATGCAAGTCGAGTGGTTGTAAGTTGAGCTCATCCCAATTAAAGTCAAAATTGCTCTTGTCCCCTTTCTCCCTGACCTCGAAGAAGTGGTCATGTATAATCTTCTCTTTTTCCCCATGCTCGGTTACCCATCCGTGTGCATGATTGAACTGGTGGATGTGGTTTTTCCTTTTTCAAGCATTGACGTGGCGGTGAAAAAATCCGTGTGTGCATCGCCATCTTTAAGATTTGCAATCCTAGCACATTGGCTCTTCCTAGCCCTTTGAAACACGACCAAACAAATCACCCTCTGTGTGAGCCTAGCGTGGAGATCAAGCTCCTGAGGGGAGAGGAAGCACGCATCCTGCGCAATGTCGAGTCGAAGTATCATAAGAAGGTGTCGCATGGAAATGGATCTTGGTCTTGGAGAAAAGGTTTTTACTCAACTCGGTGAGCAAAGTGCTGTTTCTTTGAGCTTATAATGCAAGATAATATATGGCTCCGTGTGGGGCACACGCTCACTCCACGCCTTTTGAACGACCTTATGAAATCAAGGCAAAGAAACCTAGAAATTCTCAAACTGGAAGGAACGCGGTCTCCTAGGCCCCTTGTCATCGGCAAGCAAAAGAGGACAATGGTCGAAGAGGGAAGAAGACAAAGCGTGCAACATATGGGTGTTGAAGGTTGTGTCCCACTCGGCATTACAAAAGGAGTCAAAGCTTGTATAAGGTTGGGTTAGCCCTCTCATTGCTCCATGTGAAACGCGTATTCTGAAGATGAATCTCTTTGTGCTCGCAAGACTGCAAGGTGGCTCGGAAGCGGTTAATCCTACTATGGTTAACATTCCACTTGTTCTTGTCCCTAGCCTGATAAATTTGATTGAAGTCCCCGGAGGCTAGCCACGCCACACCCGGCAGGGGCTTGTGGCTGATCATCTTGACAAAGAAGACATCTTTGCAAGCGGACTCGGTGGGACCATAGACGGGCGTGATTTTGAAGCTCATCACCATAGTGCACGTTATTGTCGGATACTGCACAGGGGGTGATTGGGGTTGCACGGTGATTGCCCCCTCTAAAAAAGCAAAATAATTCATACTATATATTTAACATAAATCATCTATATAGGGTTGGAATTTAAATTCAAAATTTGTGAATTAAACCAGCAGCTTGTTACTCGGCTCGAGTCGACTTGAACTCCATGACTAATGAGCCGAGTTGAGTTCTAATCTGAGCTCGTTAACAGAATGTGTTTAACGAGACAAGCTATTAGTTACTCGTTTTGCTCATTAAGCTCATTAATCAGAAGAGACGTGAGATAAGTAATAATATTGTTGTTGATTATTATCATTTGTAGAGTGCATCAAGTGTCCCTTTAGTGTAAAAACTGTAGATACATTTTTCTAGATTAATTGTATATGTAATACGTATATTTTGTTCTTTACGCTTATAACGAGTTAAACGAGCTAGCTCGAGGGTTACACAAGTTGAGCCCAGTATGATATTGAGCTCATTATGTTAACGAGTTGAGCCGAGCAGAGCTAACGCATTATCTTAACGACTGACCTCTAACTAATCAAGCCGAGCCGGCTCAACTCGACTTGAATTCCAGCCGCAATCATCTAATAAATTGTTACTACTTTAGAACTATCTATTGGAATTATGATGAGGTTTCGATCTGTTACTTCAAAGGGTGTTCCCCTCTTTGCGAAAAAAATTATAGTGTTACTCAAAAAATTTGAACTGGTGTATGGAAGTTATGTTGTTGAAAGTGCGTTATATCGACTAGAGGGGGGGTGAATAGGCGATTTTTATGAACGTCTTCAAAACGTGGGAGTTATGAAGACAAACAGTAAAGATTATGCCTATCACTGTGCAGCGGAAGTTAGATTACACTAGGCCAGTCATGGTCAAGTATTCAATAGAGTGAAAGCACAATGACAAACAGCTGCAGTGTAATAAGGATCAAGTAGGAAGATGTTATGAAGCCAAACAGATCATACATTCACGTTCTGAAGACAAAAGATAGAGCAGGCATGCAATGGCTTCACAATGAGTAACAGTAAGAAAAGGAAGTGAAGATGAAACCAGTGACTCGTTGAAGACAATGATGTGTTGGACCAGTTCCAGTTGCTGTGACAACTGTACGTCTGGTTGGAGCGGCTAGGTATTTAAACCTTAGGACACACAGTCCCGGACACCCAGTCCTGAACACGCAGCTCAGGACACCAAGTCCTCACCGTATTCTCCTTGAGCTAAGGTCACAAAGTCCACGCCCAATCACTCTAGTAAGTCTTCAAGGTAGACTCCCAAACCTTCACAGACTTCGTTCACTGGCAATCCACAATGTCTCTTGGATGCTCCGAACGCGACGCCTAACCGTCTGGAGGATTCACAGTCCTCAAGTGTAATAAGTCTTCAGATCACACAGACAAGAAGACTTAAGTGATGCCCAATTTACTCTGGCTCTGGGTGGTTAGGGCTTTTCTCCTCGCTGGGAATTTTCTCTCAAAGGCTTCGAGGTGGGTTGCTCTCAAACGACAAAAGTCGTGCACTGAATTTTGAGCAGCCAACCGTTTATGGTTGTAGGGGATGGGCTATTTATAGCCACTTGGCAACCCGACCTGATTTGTCCGAAATGACCCTAGGTCACTAAGGAACTGACACGTGTCTCAACGGTCAGATTTCAAACTCTCATGGCAACTTTACTTGGGCTACAAGCAAAGCTGACTTGTCCGGCTCTGGACAAGATTTGCTCTCATTGTCTTCACTCGAAGACATAGGTTTTTGGTTTAGGCATCACTTTAGTCATTCTTACTGGTTCTCTTGGACCCCACTAAACAGTACGGTGGTTCCTATGACTCAACACAAAAGAAAAAGAACTACGAAAGATCTAAGTCTTCGAGCTCCATAGGCTTCATAACGTGTCTTCTTTTGTCATAGTCTTCAAAGTGAATATCTTCATATACCACCTTTGACTTCAATGTCTTCATTCATTTTTAGGGGTCATCTCTAGTAGTAAACCGAATCAATGAGGGACTTCTACCTGTGTTATCCTGCAATTCTCACAAACACAGTAGTCCCTCAACTAGGTTTGTCGTCAATACTCCAAAACCAACTAGGAGTGGCACTAGATGCACTTACAGCTTCAGACTCAGAGACGTTCACAGTTGGAGTGACTTGGGGCCTTGATCCTTTGCGAAGCCTGCGGAACGCCGGCGA
>NW_024115542.1:0-6695 GCF_003073215.2 Triticum urartu
GCCGCGACGGGGAGCGGCCATGGCGGTCAGGGGGGGGGTCGCGACCGTCCCGAGAGGAGTTCTCCTCTCCTGGTCAACGGAGAGCGGTAAGTTTTTTGTGTCTCGATGGGTATAGACGGGATCACGGGAACATACGTGCGTGCCGGAAGGAAGGAAGTTGACGGCTTCATGTTTTGGAGGGACGTGTCACGATTCCGTGGTCAAGCAGGAGAGCTGTCTGTGAGGCCAACGATGCGCCATCAGGTGAATAGGTGATCGCCATCAACATCAAGTTTGAACGGGACCCTCTATCCATGTACCTGAAATTTCTTTTGCCATCGGTCACTTTTTTCTTTCTGAAAGAGCCATCGGTCACTTTTATCAACAGCCACTATATCTTCATTTCAAATAGATCGCGGTATTGTTTATCTTCCTCCCCCCTTTCTTCTTCCGGGTACCCCCTTCTTCCTCCTCCCTTTCTTCTTCCGGGTACCCCCTTCTTCCTCCTCCAAACACCCCCAGCGGCTTAACCGCCGGCCTCCACCACCCGCGGCCGGCAGACACTACCAGGCACCGCCCCGCCCTCCCGTTAACCTCCCCCTATCGCCGTTGCTGGCCACCGTCCAGGACACTTCTGTAAGCCCAGCGCCACCCATGAAAACCTTCGGTGATCCCCTACACATCCACACCCCTAAAATAGATAATGGGGTCATGACTTCATCCTAAAATAGATGGTGGGGCTAGTTCTTCTCCGGCAAGCTTGTTTCTTCTCCGGCGAGGTCCGGCCAAGAAGGAAAAAAGTGGCCGACACGAAAAAGAATTTCAGGCACCTAAGAAATAGCAAATCCGAGTTTGAACACCATTCTGTGAAGCACTGGCCTAGAGAGGCACACTATCTTTCAGCTCCACGTACCAGAATCAGTCCGTCTGTGTGGCTGGATGATCCCCTGATTTCCTGGTTCTGTGAGCTAAATAAAGGTTAATTTTCCTGTCCAAGAAAAGTTGCACTACCTCAACTCGACAGGTCCAGAGCTGAGCAGTTGTCACCAGAGTACAAGTGCATACATCAGTTGATCCAACTGCAGATAAAAACAGGAGCTACACACAAAACTGGCAAAGCCTCCCCAAAAAATTGTACCTGCACTGGACAGGTCCGTAGCTGAGCAGTGGTCACCGGTACAAAGTGGATACAGGAGTTCATCCAACTACAGACAAAAACAGGAGCCACACACACAAAATCCCAAGAGAAAAGAAGGAGCAACACAAAACTGGCTGAGCCTAGCCTCCCCCAAAAGAAGCTCAGAGTTTCAGTCACAAACACATCACTGACAAGGAATGCAAGCTCAGTCACAAGGTTGTAACAAATGAATCTTTCCTCTGTCCACAAAAATCTTAATCAAATACAGTTAACAGAAACAAGCGCATGCCTCTTTGCAGTGAACAAAACACCTCACAAGCATGCGCGATCGAGCTCTACCACGTGGTCATAGTTCACGGTCAAACTCTACAGCCTACGGCAAACCTCTGGGAAGCGGTTCCGGCTTCCAGCTACATCTGCTTATAACCTATATTTAGTGATATGGTCCTAATATACAAGTCTAAAGGGAAGGGGTAGGGCACAAAGCAAGCTGCCCTCAAGCAGAGATCACGCGTACGTCGTCCCAGCGCAAGAACTTCGTGATTGCCACATAACTCATTGCCTCTTGGGCTCCTCGCCGGGAACTTCAGCAAAGCAGACAGGGCATACCTGCAGAGCAAATGCATACTCCTGTCAGCTAAAGAGGCAGGGGGTAGAAACAAGAAGCGGATACGGATTGTTCTGTTTCCTTATCGCAGACCTTGTTGATGGTAAGCCATTTTGTCACGCAGCTGGCGTGGTACACATGCTTGCAGGGGAGTGCCATCTGCAGATCCCCTCTCCGATACTCCATTTGACAGATTACACACCTGTTTGTTACCCATATGAAAGTTCTAAAAGTTACATATCTTCCTTTCCATTTAAGAATCAGGTTGCTGTAACTGCGTCCTCTACAGGTAAGCGAAAAACAGAAGAGCTCTTTTACAGTACCCCTAAATGATTATGAGCCCTCCATTTCTGTTAATCCGATGGATGATCTTAATCGGTACTCCAACAAGTGTACAAGAGAGTACCAACTGAAAAAGCTAGGGAGTACCCCGATCTTAGGGGTAAAAATGTAATCTAGATGCAATTAATTTATCGTATCAGTACGGCTGCTACATAATAACGTTTCAACTTGACGTGATTAATTATTTTTAGAACCCTAATTCTTCACTGGGATAGACGCCGGCGGCGGCCATGCCATCCCCGCATCAGAGTCTCAGGGAGAGACGGCCATGAAGGCATGGCTGCTCAAGTACTTGTCAAGCGGCGTCAGCTGGGTATGGTCACCAACCAGGGCAACGCTGAAGCGACAGGACCAGGGCGAGGCGGGATCACTAGGTCGGCTGGAGCTCCATCATGCTTGCGTTGACCAAGTGGTGGACGTTCATGTGTGGGGTTGATCTGGCCAAGGGATAGCATTGGCAGCCTCGTGCGTAACAGCTCATGAGATGATGGCGGCACGCCTATAGGCCGATAAACACCCGATTTTTTTAGGGTACTCGCTTTTTTTTACATGGATAAACAGACGCGTTACCAAACAATTTATAGCAGATCTGATGTGAAAGATATCGCTTAAGAATATGAGAAAAATGACCAAACTACCCTTTCAGGTGGATGGCCAGATTTTAGTGGCACTCCATCCCTTCTTAAGGGAGTACCAGGGTACCGTAAAAGAGCTCAAACAGAATATTGCACTCAAGATGCAGCATCGGTGTCAATGCACACGGAACTATTATGGCATGCTTCAAAAGTTTACAAGGTAAACCTGCCTAGCCAAAAACTAAAAGCCTAAACCTACAGCGGCCTATAGCATGCCAAGAGGGCACGCGCAAAGTAGGACAAAGTCATGCCAAGAGATTGCAGCAACATCTAACCTTTCACGGCGTTTTTTCTTCCTTGAAAATAAACCACACTTGAATTTGGTGATTGGAAGTGCTGAAATGCTTTCTTGGGAGAGACCCCGACTTTGGGTTCCAACTGCCTCGCCCAAATCCAACAATTCCTGTCAACAAAAACTTGTAAGCGAACCAAGTTCCAGAAATAATAAGATGAGACAAAGAAAACTAACAATGAAACGAATGATTAATGGACACAGAGCTTAACCATTGAAGAGTATTGTACTATTGTTAGTTGAATAGTTCCGGTGCATGGAGCAAAAGAAAAGCAGTGTGATGTGTGGATGTATATATCTACTCGTGACTTTACAAGCATGTACTTTCAGATAAGCACAGCAAAAATACTGCTAAGTGATTATTCAAGTAACAAAAAATTTCTTCATCTTAAGTCACATCATCCTTGATGTCCAGTATTTTGGTCCTCAAAGCACCCAAATAAGAACAATAAATTGATCAATCCAATTGTGCATGGTGTAACCACTGCAGACTTTTACCTATCTAGCTGAACCCAACATATAAATCAGATGCAGAAGATGACACATATATCAAAGTGGGTTTTACATGAAACAGCGAGCATGAGAGCATGGTTACACAAGTCATGCAAGAGAAGTCATTAACCTCATATGTCATGTTGTCAGGATCAATGCTGTCTTGCCAAACAACCTGGAAATAAAACAGTATTATATTTCAGTGAATCAATGAGGAAATACCTTTTGGGTAGATGAGAAATAAAGTGTACATAGGAAACATGGAAATAAATAAACAATGTTACCACATAGTTCTGGTGGGATATGGTCAGGTATCAAGTTATTGTTTGGTGTGTGTGTGTGGGGGGGGGGGGGGGATACATGGCATGTAGCCTACTATCACATTCACAGGACAATACTAGTCAGTTAAATAAACATAAGCCTGCTCGAAAAACTTATTTACCTGAGGACTGCTTGAATTTTGGTGCACAGGTTGTTGGATGCCTGCAAGTGAAAACTAAATCAGAGTGCCAAAGTAAAGATGTATCGTTGAAGCAACTGTTTGGCTAGCAGGTAAAGGTTCAAATTTTATAAATTGTCGGTTACTGTTCATGTGGTACCTAAATGCGTAAGAATCCATTAAGAACATCGCATGTGCTGATCCAGTGCCGCGGTTTATGTACAGTTTGTATTCCAAAATAGGCATTAGTCAGATAACTACTCCCTCCGTCCCAAAATAAGTGCCGTGGTTTTAGTTCAAAAATTTTGAACACTAAAACCAGTTCAAAAATTTTGAACTAAAACCACGACACTTATTTTGGGACGGAGGGAGTATGTAACAAGTAAAACAGTTACAAATAGTATCAGTATCATGACCAAGTCTAACAAGTTTGCAGTAATCTGTAAATGCATAACGAAATAACCACATGATTATAACAAAAGACAGGTATTCTAAACCCACTTCCGAACTTCTGTTTTCTTTCCTCCTGTAAGCATCCGATCAACTGTGCTCCAATTGGTCAACATTAGCAACGAATCCGATCATACGATGGCGGTCACTAATAGTCTGACACTAACAAACTTCCTATATTATATAACTAACAGTAAGCAAAAATATGTGCTACTAGTCCTCTTAGAAAGGAAGAGCAAAAACGTGGAAGAACAATAGCCAGTGAAGTGTGTTGATGCAGGTATAGCATGAGTGGCTGATGGAACCAGCCTGTAACCATGTCCAATGATACACTAATTGCAGGTATAGCATAAGTGGCTGATTGAACCAGCCTGTAACCATGTCCAACGATACACTAATTGCAGGTATAGCATATTGCTGACTTGAATAATATTGTAATGATCCTTAGTACCTAACCAGAGATGTTTATGTAGCTGACATCCCAGAATAATGATGATTTCTACTCCATCCTAAAATAATGATTATTTCAACTTCCAAAAACCATATCTCCAAAGTACTGAACTTACGTTCCTCGGTAGTAGAACTTGCACTTGCATGAGGAGCTTCAGCACCCTGCAGGACTATGTTGGGGGAGTCGGTATTGTTTACAGGCATGGGGTTATCCCAAATTCTGCGTCCACTATCTGCTCTATGCATGTAGTCATTCATGTCATACACATGTCCATAGCTATAGTAATTTCCTGCGCCAGAATATCCGTATTTATACGAGTTTGTCTGCATCATCGTCCAGTATGGATTAGCCTGCACATTAACAACAAATAAGCGTGGAATGCAAAAGAAAACGATAGCAATGGATGAAAGCATGAAATAGTGACTAAAGTCATGATTGACAGTATTATAGTCATTGAATGATGTGCAGGTGAGCTTTCGGAAATCATCTCCCATTGTTGAGTGACTCTATTTCTTCTTTCTTTTTCTTAAAATGAAGGTGCTTAATAGACTTGTGAGAAAAAATATGTAGATTCATAAGTATCATTTTTAATATAAAGTAGCTGAATATATAAAGAGTGACCTGACCTTTGCCAAAGCCACAAGCCACGTAATATTACATGATGGATATATGTACATCATTACCAAGTACTCCCTCCGTTCACAAATATAAGATGTTTTGGATATTTCAATATGGACTACATACGGACTAAAATGAGTGAACAAACACACTAAAGCACGTCATATACATCCGATTCAGAAAAAAGTTAGAACACCTTACATTTATTTACGGAGGGAGTAGTGAGAAATCTAACAATGCAGTGAAGGGTTTGAGGAAATGGAAGAAACTAGCTGTTGCACTAAAAGACAATTACAATATTTTGTACCTGATCCTGGAAGGCATCGGCAAGAGCAAAATCAGCTTGAGCATATGTGAGGCCTTCAAAAAAATCCATGAAGCTCTCGGTGATGGTGTATGGATATCCAGTGTTTATGTAGTGGAGTTCCATCTGTCGACTCCCGTTCATCCTTTCCGACGGATCATCAACCTACAACAAATCAAGCCAAAAAAACCTTCATTAAACTTCACTGATAGAAATGAAAAACAAATTGGAACACGCATCGAAGTTGGGACACGGCAGAATTGAGTTAGCTGAAGATCAAACAGTAAGGAACAGATACATCGTATGAAGTGTGTAGTAGGCACAGTGATCTTTTGACTGACGCAACACCTGGAGGAGTTAAACGACACTGCAGATCTTGCTCCGTCTTAGTTAGAAGCAATAGATCAGTCATTATCACTGGATTGCCCTCGGCTATGGAACTTGCAGGGCTGAACTGTGCATCCATACCACAGTGGCCTACTATTTACCATTCTACCGTAAAATGATACAGCAGAAGTGGTCCTTTTGTCACCACCGGTACAATGCACATTTTTCTTCCAAAACCAAAAAAACTACCAGCACGATGCAGGAACCAATGCACGATCCAGCCAGAAACAATGCCAAGAATAGAATCGAGGGAGGCCGCCACTCCGAGCATCGAAAGTAGAATAAAACAAGAACTGAGGAGAGGCAAATCGAGGCATCGAGCCTCCGCCGAGGGGCGGATCTAGATGGCGCGCCGGGTGCGCACGGGAAGACCGAGAAATTGTGAAGGTCAGTGGGATCTGACTAGTCGCTGGAAGAAAAGAAGCTCATACCTCAAACTCAATGGCCAAAGACTGCGGACGGGGTGGAGGCGGGAGGGACGCGATGTGGCGACGAGGACGAAAGGGAACGGCAATGGCGGCGTCCCGCGTGAGAGGCGGATGGGGTGGAGGGGGAGAGGGG
>NW_024115543.1:0-9051 GCF_003073215.2 Triticum urartu
GTGCTGTACGACCCCACCGGGAACTACAACGGCTATGCTTTGGAGGGCTGCGTTCCAATCGTCTTGCCGGTGATGGGCTCCCCGGCTGGCGAAACGAACGCGAGCCACTATGAGCAGCTCCTCAGCGATGGCTTCCTATTGACATGGAATGAACCTCCTTCCCCTGCACGTAAGTTCACCCCGTCAATTCATTTTTTAATCAAGTTCGGCTAGCCGCAGTGCCTAATTTGCTGGATTTCCCTAATTAAGCCAAGCAATCAATCATATTGGTACTTAGTGTTCTCAGTAGGTTCAGAACAAACTCTTCTGACAGATGTGCTAGCAATCAATTCCATGAATTTTCTATTTCTAAGTTACCTATTTAAGAAGTTACTTTTTTCTACCCTGGCCAAGTTCCACAACGCAGTGGCTAACGCCTAACGTTAGAATAAAAAAAGACGTGATTTGTACATATAGAAATGTGCAAGTGTATATTAGAGAGTATTTTTGGTGTGTGTTAGTTACTGTTTTTTTTTTCTGTGTTGGATACCGTTAATTACATGCCAAGTATGAAGGCTGTACTGAGATTAGAATCTACTCCTAACTTTCTAGCAGACAAGAACACAAACTAGCCGGGACCGAAATAATTGGGCTAAGCATCGTGGTTCCAGTCACATCACGGGCTCACGGAGGTCATTGTCATGGCTTACCCCTCAAAGCTGTTATATTAGAAGCCATGGCTTACCGTCCAGACTCAGGTCAATTTGGGATTTTCGTGGAGGATGATCGCTTGGTCCAATTTTTCCAGTCAAATCTTTCGGCCAATCGCTTGCCGTCCGCATATATGGTTCAAGCTTCGACCACGCTGTTCTCTTTTACGTGTAGTTTGTGTCCCCATAGCCCACGACCACCGCACCTATCGTGTGACCCCCTCCAGTTCTCACTGCAATCTTCCCTCCTTCTGCCCCGATGTCTCTGAGCTGCTGGTCCTGGTTCCTCGCCTTCGCCTGGGTTTGGTGTCTGCCACTGATGCTCGTGGCGGCCGAGGAGCAGCAAGGGGATGGCTGCTTGGCCAAGTGTGGCAGCGTCACCATCTCCCCCCCGTTCTGGCTCACTGATTGGCAAACAGGAAGATTATGTGGTTCGTCTGGACGGCTGGACTTCGAGCTTACATGCTATAACGGCAGTTATCCACTTCTACCGAGCTTTGTGCCCAACCGTCGCGGCTTTGCAATCATGGACATATCCTATGAGGAACGCAGCTTGCGCGTCGTTGATCTGGACAAGCTGCAACTATTACACGTCAGGGACATATCCTATGAGGAACGCAGCTTGCGCGTTGTTGATCTACGCAAGCTGCAATTATTACACGACCCGCCCAACATCTTCAACAGCTGCTTGCCGATGTGGAACACCTCTGCCAAACTGGGCCGCCCGTTTAAGATCTCCCCCGTCAACCTGGAACTCATCTTGTACAACTGCACGGAGAAGGCCGCTGCGGCGGCACGCCTGGATAAAGAACTGGTGCAGGCGAAGACGATGAGGTGCGTGAACACAAGCAACACGTTTGTTCATGCGGGGGTGCCATACGACCCCACCGGGACCTACTCCGGTTATGCTTTGGAGGGCTGCGTTCCAATCGTCTTGCCGGTGCTGCGCTTGCCATCCGGCGAGACGAACACGAGCCACTACGAGCGGCTCATCCAAAGTGGCTTCCTCCTGAAATGGGAACTGCCCCCTCCTCTCCCTGCACCTGCACCTAGGAATGAACCACCTCCCCCTCCAGGTAAGTTCACCCCGTCAATTCATCTTTTAATCATGTTTTTCTTTCTTGGATCTTTTAATCATGTTATTACTACTTACTACTCACCGACCGAGGATGTTGGCCGCAACCGGCCAGCGCAAGACTTGTCCATAGCCTACACTAGCCAAATGGACATGTGCTGACATTCTTGTTTTTAGTTAGATTTTCTCCGGATCACATAGTATTAGCCTTGCGCAGTTACATCTGTCTGGTAAACCTGTGGGCTCGTCTCCTTTCTCCCTCTAAGGCATAGTACTTAGCCCTCTCAGTACTTGTAGCGTTAGAAAATCATTAACAAATTGAACTAGGGTATGGTTCGGAGTTCAGAATAAAAGTCTTTCGACATAACTTCTGCCTAGTCTCACTGAACTCTGGACTCCACAAGTCTGCACCACGCAATATTGGCATCCTGGACTATAGCTGGCCAAATGGACCATGCCAGCTGGGCCGGCCCGTTAGCACGCATGCACGGCACAACACGAGCTAAACGGGCCAAGCCCGGCATGCAGCACACCAGGGGCCGTATCTGGGCCTGGAGGCTGGGCACACGGGCTGGTACGGCACGGCGCAATTAGCTTTATTTATTTATTTCCATATTTTTTAAATATTTATAGGCTATATAAAACAGCTCAAATAGGAAAAAATAGTTGAAATACAACCCATCAAGCCAAAACTACACGGGCCAAGCTCAGTTGCGTGAGCTTGTAACCCAAGTGGGGGCATTAAAGTGATATGGACACTTTGTAGTGTTGCGGGCCTGGTTTGGGTGTACTACTGTTGGCCCGCCCGTTCCAAGTTGCCTAGTGGACTACTTGGGGCCTATGCGAAAGTTGGGCCTCACGGTCCATAATATGGCAGGCACAGCGTGAGGCTGGCTTAACAGAGCAGCAACAACAGCCCGCTTTCAAAAAAAAAACCGTGCCTGGCGTGCCAATGGGAACTGCATGCCCCCAGCCTGCAACATTTCCGTCGTGCCGGTTTATTGGGTTTCCGTCTGATTATGTCTCGATCATGAGGCAAGGATTATTGCTTGAAGTGGATAGTGTCGTCAGACGATTGCCCCAAATGCGTAGCCAGCAGTTGCTCCGATGGCGTGCGCTCCATAAGGTGCAGGGAGTCCAGAAAAAAAAACTGCAAATTGATCGAATTCCATTCCCTAGTCAATTCTTACACTTTTGAACATGCAAATAAACTATGGCATTTGTGTGAAAAAGTTGAAGTGCTGAAACGGTGGTAGTGAGGAGTGAGGACACAACGCATCGCACCATTGGGTTCTGCCGAACTATGTCCTTTCGACAAATCATTCTTCAACCAGTCAAGTCTCCGGCCTCAGTCTCCCATCCCACCACCTCTATCTATTTGTTGCTATTCCAAATTTCCTGCCTCCAAATTCACATAGTACCTGTTGAACACACAGAATTAGACAACATGCTGCTAGTTGAAAACCTGAAGTGCATCTAATAGACCCGAAAGAAGCAGTGCACACCTTGCTTCAAAAAATGTATTGGACTGTACTGACACTCTGACAATGACAACGCTCCGTGCCTCGAGTTACTTGCTCTAAACATAACAATGCATTACTTGCTCTAAACATAACAATGCATTTTACGGTGGGAATAAGTTTCGCAATAAAACTGTGGAACACCGCACCAACTAAATATGGATCGAGACATTTGGATGTTGACTCTCTCTACTGGGTATGGACAAGTCAATGCGTCCACTGAACCAGTGAAAGTAGTTGGCTAGCACCGCGTATATTATCTTCTCCCTTCAATAGTATCTCTTCAAATCACTCAGTTCGCATGTATCCAACATCATTGTTTTCCATTTTTGGTCGTTCGTTCCGCATTTCCCTCCATTTATTTATCTTGGTATCATCCACGCAATTTCTCCCTCTTCATATCCCCTCCTCCAACTATGAATTATTCAGTTCAGGTTTTGGTTCATATCTCCTCTTGCCAAAAAATTATCCTCCTCGTCATAGACCATTGTCTCACCGAAACCATTGACTGAAATTCTCCTCGTGTAATGTTCCCATGTCTCAGGCCATGCTGTTCTTCTTCCTCGTATTGTCTCTAGGATGCTGGCACCGATGTTCACGACGGCAGACGGTGAGTGCTCGCCCGAGCCATGCGGCAACTTGACCATATCCTCCCCGTTTTGGATCGCGAGGTCCTGGGGAGAATAGGTGCGCGCACTTCAGTTTGCAGGTCCACTGCAGCACCGACGGCGTCCCCTACCTCGGGTACTACAACCGCGGATACAGGCTCCAGATCCACGAGATCTTCTACATCAACCACTCCCTGCTTGTCTCTGAAATCGACAAGCTCATATATCTTGCCAGAAGACATTGCTTTTTCTTCGTTTTTGGCACACTAGATCATGCTGGTACAGAGGTCATTTCCAGAATAAATTAACAGAGCACGCATGTTCCCACTAATTGTGCGCTATGCAGACTGATACCGTCCACTGTTTGCAATGTCAAAGAAACACATGTTTTTTTGTCGAATATGTATGGCTATTAAATCTACACATGCCTATAACTTTTTTGTTGTCAAACCTGTATTTGAGCGACATGGTAGCTCAATCAAAAGAAACTCACATATGAAGTCCATTCTATTGTTATTCACTATCTTTCAATGTAATTTTTTTGTATATATGATTGGCAGAATATTTAAGATTAATATATGATACTTGTCTTTTTCTTTTGGAAAAAACAACCAATGTGGTCCTATTGGACGACACTGCTTTTACTCATAAATGTTATGTTATATTCCAGGTAGTGAGAGGAGAGCGAAGAAGATTATACTAATAGGTATGCTAAACTTTTTGCCATCTTTTCATATATATATAATGATTTAAATATTAGCCAATTACTATTTGCGATTTTCTATGACAAAATAGGAATTTCAAAATTTATCATGTCTGTGATCACTGAAAATTGAAATAAAAATCTGGGTCAAGCAACTCTAAGCTTGTGCATATTAACATGACTTATTAATTTATGGCAGTTAGCTTGTTGCTACTTTTACCACCATGTACTCTTCTAGAAAGATAAACGTGAACTGCTGATGGTCTTGAAATAATGGTATTATAACTTCTGGTTTGCAAAAGGAAATAACATCTGCTTCCATCTCAGGTATAACATCAGCAGTTGCAACCTTTCTCTTTGCATGTCTTTATGTGCTCATATGGCATAGAAATGGGAAAGGACTATGGTTTTTCCTTTGCAAGACTAGCAGTAAAACTGAAAAAAAAATACGAGGCCATGATAGTGTCATATGGATCCGTAGCTCCAAAAAGATACATGTACTCAGAGGTAATGAAGATAACGTCTTCTCACAACAATCAGCTTGGAAAAGGTGGTTACGGTGTGGTTTTCAAAGGAAAACTACATGATGGTCGTCTGGTTGCAGTGAAATTCTTGCATGACTGCAAAGGAAATGGAGATGAGTTTGTGAATGAGGTTATGAGCATTGGCAGGACCTCTCATGTTAATGTTGTTAGCTTATTTGGGTTTTGTTTGGAGGGATCAAAACGAGCTCTTATATATGAGTACATGCCCAATGGTTCTTTGGATAAGTACATTTACTCAGGGAGCCCCAAAGAAATTTTAGGATGGGAGAGGCTCTATGCGATAGCAATCGGGATTGCTCGTGGCCTCGAATACTTGCACTATAGCTGTAATACACGTATCATCCATTTCGACATCAAACCCCAAAATATACTTCTAGACAGGGATTTTAGCCCAAAGATTGCTGATTTTGGTCTAGCTAAATTGTGTCATACAAAGGAGAGCAAGCTTTCAATGACAGGAGCTAGAGGAACAATTGGATTCATTGCACCAGAAGTTCACTCTCGAACCTTCGGGGTGGTTTCAACAAAGTCAGATGTTTATAGTTATGGAATGATGCTGCTAGAGATGGTTGGAGGGAGGAGAAATGTAAGATTAATTGCTGCAAAATCCAGTGAAAAGTATTTCCCTGATTGGATCCATGACCACTTTGCGCAAGATGATGGATTAGAAGCATGTGAAGTCACCAATGAAATAGAGGAGATTGCGAGAAAGATGATCTTAATTGGCTTGTGGTGTATACAAGTAATACCCTTGCATCGTCCTACTATAACAAAGGTTTTAGAAATGTTTGAGAGAAGCTTAGATGATTTGGATATGCCGCCGAAGCAGAACTTCTGTGAACTACTGTAAGATATTTTCCGATATTTTTGTTCGTTTGTTTCTCTTTGTTTCATTATTATTTTTGCAACAACCTGACTTAAGTGATCATCTCTCATTCCAGTGAAAGTTCAGCTCACAATATGAATGTACAAAGTGGAAGTTCTACAAGATCGGAGGAGACAAGCCTCGCGAATTCCAAAATCCTGCAACAACTGTGAACTCTTTGAGCAGATAAGCCTTTTGAATCAAAAAAACCTACATTGACTCCCAACACTATGAGAAGGTGGCATGTAGTACAGTACATTCAGAAATTAAGCAAGCACGACGAATTTCGGCTTTGTAGTATAACACATTCCATGTATTCATGACCTTCGTCCTAAGTTACCGACCATGGAAGGAATACAAATTGGTGTGACGAGTTTTGTGTCCCAAGTTCCAACTGCTAGAAGGCATTGGATCTTATGCCAGAGGCAGACAGGTACCGAGACCTTGTTGACTGCAAATTTCCCCCAAAACTCAATAATCGCAATCTAGGTAGAAAGCAGAATTTCAGAATTCCCAACAATTGTAGGTGTATGTACATCTAAATAAACTCAATAAATGCGATCTGAGCATTGGATGTAGGCTCTAACTACAGCCCCTAAAATCGTAGAATCCATCTGAATATTGTGACACACACGTGCCAATTAGCAGCAAGCAAATTAATCGTGTACACGGGAGGAGGATGGAGCATACTTACTTGCTCCTTCTCAGTAGGTGAGTGGTGACACTCTCCCTCCGGTGGCGAGCCGCGGCCCTTCTCGGCCTCTCAGGCAACATGGCTTCCGCGGCCCCTCATTTGCCGCCATTGCCACCGCCGATGCCGAGCGGGTCCGTGGGGTTGGACCAGACTAGCGGTCGGGCGGCGGGACGCCATGACCAGAGGCTAGTCTCTTCTCTGCTGGGATCACCAGTCAGGACGGCAGCCGCACGCTGTGGATGGGCCGGGGAATTGGGGGCACTACCGGACAGCCAGCGGCGGTGCGACCCCAATCCCCCACACTGATCAACGTTGGGTGATAGGCCTTCTCTTGCCTGAGTCTATGCAGGCCCAAACAAAGAAGGAAGACAGGCTTCTGCTTACCCCGAGTGGCAGGCCGGGTGCAACCTTGGCAGCCCATTTTGTTTGCTTTCCTCGTCGATCGATTGTGACGGAGATGCGCGCTCACCCCGTTGCCACTCCAAACTCCAAAGTAGGGATGAAAATGGAGCGGGAACAGACGGAAGTGAGTGTTATCATATTTGTTATCATATTTTTTTGCAGAAGCGGAAACGAATACAGAAACCCCGAATATGAATACGAAAACAGATACTATTGGAAACGGATATGGAGCAAGTACAAAGCGGATACGGAAATAGAAATAGACATTGATCGGAACTTAAAAATCCCTTGAATCATAGAGAAATACACACAAAAACAAACAAATTTAATGAGTTGTTAACATGGCTACAAAATAATATCATTATGTTAGCAACTTAGCATAGTATTATACAAGTACCGGACAATTGCGTATAGGGTCAAGCTGAGTACATATGTGGTAGTAGAAGTTGGGCCTTAGATCCATTCTACTAATTGTGTCATTGTGTTCTCTTTGATGGTTGAGTTACAAAGCAGCTATAGGTCTATAGTAAAAACAGAAATTCCATACTCACGGAAACAGAAAGTTCCATTTCCATGCATATTCCACCGAAAAACACCGTTCCGTTTTTGTTTTCGTTTCCGCATAAAAAATTCCATTTTACTTCCGTTTTGCAAATTTTCGTTTCCATTTCCATATTTCCTCTCCGTTTCCATTTTTTCTCCAAAAAAACGGAAAGTTTCCACTCCATTTTCATCCTTACTCCAAAGTCCAAATCCTCCGATGCCATCACGTAAAGCATGGCCCTGACCAGGACGCACGCACGAAATAACTCAATTTCGGAAAGAAAGTGGAAGGCAAGTCCAAGAAATAAAGTGGCAGCGTGACACCATCTTAGTGTAAGAAGTACTAGCCCCACTCTTATTATGAGAAAAGGTCTTGTGAAAACGGGCTTATGTGAAAACTTCGAAAACAATGTACAAATATATGTTTCAAAGAATTTCAAGAGGACTATTATTGGAATATTGTAGTTTTTTAAACATGTCAAATTTGAATTTAAACACAAATTCATTCAAAAAATGATGCATCATAGCTATCCGGAGGCTGGGTATGTGCTCATTGTGTTTATCTCCACTTTTTTTAGAAAAGGAGGATGTACCCCCAGCCTCTACATCTGGACGATGCATGCAACCATTTCATTAATTATTCACAAATACTATACAAGGTGATACATCAATAAGCCAGAAGCCACCATCTTGGCAACGTTGTTGCTACTCCTATCCCCTTGATGAAGGTGTGCCGAATGTCCGGGCTTAATACCAAACAGACATCGCACTAAAGTCTAACATCTAATGCCGGGTGTCCCATCCAGGACACTACCTGGATTGGGTCCCACACCTGTCCGACACACTCCCAGTGAGCACCGCACGCTGCAAGGGCCATCACCTCGATCTTCCATCAGTCCATCCTCAGAGCAGAACTGATGCACCGACCTTGTTAGGCCTCTCTGCCATCAACGCCGCCATGACACCGGACAACTTCCTCCTCCTGTGCGAGTCCATCTCCGCGCATCACGCGCTGAGTCTTCACTGCGCCATGCCGCCGAGACCCACCGTTGACGATACGGTTGATGCCACACCACTCCACCTATATGCCATCTCGCGTCGACTCCGAACTACCAGCAACTCCACCACCCTGAGCACTCCCCAGCCGATGCCTTCAGGAAGGAACACGACGCAAAAGTGTCATCGTCTCCCAAACAGAGGAACAGAGGCTTTCGCCTGCGCTCATGGCAGAGGTGAGGAGCATAGGATCCACAGCGAAGACTCCAGGAAGGGAATCAGCGCCGAGGACGTCGACTTTGGTGCAGCCGCCACGCCGGCCTGGACTTTCCCCTGGATCCATGCCCACTCGCCACATCCGTCCAGGCATTATTGACGTCAACCGTAGTCTCTACCGTAGCCCGCACGAAT
>NW_024115544.1:0-5666 GCF_003073215.2 Triticum urartu
TTAAAATGATTGTAGGGACCGGATTGCTTTTTTAAAAAAATTATAGGGGCTAATTTGTAAAAAATCTGTGGATGAGGCGCTGACATGTGGCCCCCACAAGTCAGGTAATAGTCAAACAAACGGTCAACCAAACGGTGCGTTTAGTGGCGGGCCCGACCTATCATAAACATGTTTAATATTTTAACAAAGAGGATTTGGGGTTTTTTGAAACAGCCGACCACCCATTTGGTAGTTATCTGAGAAAAATTAAAAACTGGTAGTTTTTTGGAACCCTAGCGTGGTAGTTTTATGCTATTTACTCCCGATGCTCGGCCCGGCACAGGGAGGGGGCAGCCCGCGAATCTGTCGGTCAGGAGGTGGGCGCCGCCCTCCATCATTGCCGCCATTTGGGGAGGGACGTGATCCCGGTCGACGAGGTGTGGGGCGGGCGGCGCGGGGCAGGAGGTGGCGGCGGGATGGAGGTGGAGATGGGATCGAAGAGGCAGGGTCGTGCGGGGCGCTGGGCTTTTCTTTCTTCTTTTCTCTCCTCTGTACCAGTTCGGGGCTGACTAATGATGAGGACTGCGGGTTTAATTATTTAAAATCATAGGATCTTTTCACAAAAACGCGACGATGATGAACTCGACAGACTCAGCCCGTGCTTTATTATTACTAGTACAAATGCACGTGCGTTGCATCGGGCGAAAAATTAAAACCTGCTCCACTTGCCATTATGCAGCACTTCTTTAATCCAATTTTTGCAAAACGTCAAAAATAAGACTACATTGAGTATTTCTTTTTTGACCATGAAATTTGGACGTACCCTAACAATGTTTGTCATGATCTATTTCAGTTCTCATGCATTGCAACGAGAGTAAAATATTACCACCTGCCCCTAACCCAATATATAAGCCGAGTATAATCGCACATATATGTTGTTGAAACAAACCATTGATCACGGATGCACTTGCTAGGTTGCTTGATCGGAAAAAGCACTGCCTTGTGCCATGGACGTCGGCATTTGGTGTTGTAGACCAGATTAACCGGTGATCTCGCACATGATTCCTTCTCTGCACTATCTGTATCGCCCATGCACACATAGATGGACTTCTTGGGATCAACGTGAGTAGCGGAAAATAAATAAACATGTGCTTACTAACCTATAAAACTAATTAACACTCGAACAAATATGTTTGTACATACAACTCAAACAACTTTGCAAATAGCAAAATAATAGTATAAAATTGTTCAAAAGTACCAAGGTCCATTCTTGGAAACAATCCATTATCAGATAGAAGAGTGTCCAATCCTCTCCTATTACAACATCACATATGATATAAAATCAGAACTTTCAAGTTGTAGGTTTAATAAAAATTTAATTCATAATTTTGCATGTCTAGAACTAACTCATTGTCTTGATTATAGATTCAATTTTCAGTAAATTAATCAATGGCAGTGAGCTACATATGCACATGTTTTTATTCCCCTCATCCAATATCATTAATGAAATGATGTACTAACAAAAAATACATCATAAAACTCCCACACACAAAAAACAGCATAAGCCAATGTGCTTTGATTGGATTTTTTTTTGTTTATGCAGAAATGTACTGACCAGACCGAATTACTAAATTATCTCATGAAGTTTCAGGTCGTCTTCACTTTTTTTGTGTGGAACGTCTCCACCACGAGCAAGTTCCAAGTGAACATTACACTCTTGCACATATGTACTGTTGGAACTCTAAATTTCAATACGTACATTTGTTCAAACCTTCAAGCTGCTCTTTGTTAGCGGTTGCGTGTTCCAGAGGCGCAGCAAGCCCCATCAAGCTGCGATTCCGCGAGGAAGCATCAGGGGCAGCAGTTTTTTTCTATGGTGTCTTGCATGCAATGCTTCTTCACAAAGTAACAAAAAATACCATCTATTTAGTAACGGAGATCAATAACACACCTCAAGATCAATAATACCTGGTCACTAAAACATCAGAAAGTCTCTCGTGTTGGAAACTTGAAATGCATTAGTACATTGATCTTTTACTTTCATAAGCAAACTTCCATTGATCTTTTGAATTCTGATTCACCTATGTCAAGCTTCTATCCTGCGGCACCTTTTCTCGCAAGGCTGAATACTGAAAGGTAGACATGAAAACAAATCAAGTATCCTTATAGTTTTCTAACCCATTGGCTTTAACATTCACGTTTCTACTACCGATTCTTCTAAAATGCTGTTGCCCACAACCCGTCCCATGTCACCAAAGTGGGGGGAAAATTCACCAAACTGTGCATTGTTGTGTGCTTTGGCCATTGCAAAGAGAGGCGGGCATCGTAGTAGGTAGCTTAGCCAGCAATGGTAGTTGTCGTTGCTTCTTGTCTTGCTCCTCCTAGTCAATGCTATTACTGTTTCTGCCTGAAACACCTGCGCATGCAGCCAAAAAAATTCAGAGATATAAAATGACAGTAGAGGGATTGTACGCCATGCCACCCTTAGGCCGCCTCCTGTGCCATTTTCAAACCTCCGCATGGCTTAACTGCTCCGGCAACGCCCTCCTAGAGGGAGGAAAAACAGAGAGAGGACATTTGAACTCCTTTTCTGCTCTGTTTCCGGTCTTAGCGGACGTACGCGGGCAGGGCCAACACAGGGTCGCAGCTATAGGAGGCGCGCTTCAGTTCGACGGCGGTTCACTCAACGTTGTTGTAGATAACAAGATCTTCTCCCCCTCCGATGATGCGCCTGACCCGCTGCTCCAGGGAGGTCGCATCCCGCTGTGGAGGACGACCAAAGTCTCTGAACAATATTGCTGGTCTATTAAAATAATTTGGCAAACTGGAATATTTATAGTTCCCTAGGTTGGTAGTACATGAAGTTACAACAGGATACATACCAGTCATCTCAACAAAAAGATCGTGATCACATATAATTTGCAGGAACGACAATTTGCAATCATGGAAGTCCGACTGGCAAACCCCTGCAGACTTGTCCATATACAATGACACCTGATGAACAAATGCTTAATTATGCACATCAGTACTTGGAGTTCATAAATCAACAGTAAAAAGAAGCAGTTCAATCTTCAGGCAAAGCAAACCAAATCAACAGTCAAAAGAGTAAATAAGTTCAAATGAACACATATATGAGATTAGATGATCGTAGCTGAAAAGAAACAGTTCAATCTTCTGGCAAAGCAAGACTTACTTTGCAGAGAAAATTCAGGAATTCAAAAGAATAAATAACAAAGAACCAAGGGGAGGGACAAATTTAATGTGGCAGGCTTCATTACCATCTCAAAAACTTGGCGTGGCTCAATGATTGATAAAGGGTCCTAACAGAAGAAAGCAAGAGTGTTGTTCAATAGCTTCGCCAAGTTTAAACCCGTTTTACACGGACCAGCGATGCCACCTAATATATGCCCATGCGTTGCAACGGGAGAAAAAAAATTCATGCCCCTAACAACACAAACATGGCTCAAGACTCCCAATAGTGTACTTAACAATAGTTTGTCAAAAGTTAATAATACTTCTGTTTCTAAGATAAGATAGTGGTCTCCCAATAGTTGGTCAAAAGTTATTGTTAGCCTCCGAATCAAACAATACACATATGAGTAAAAAAAGTCATTGCTTGATAATTAAAAGTTCCAAGCATTTTATTTTTAGAACACAGGGAGACTGAAGCATTACAGTTTAGTGATTTACCATACTATGTAGCTGATTGTAAAAGGTTCTGTCGAAGTCAACCATACAAATATTGATCCAATATAAAAAAAAAACTTAATTTGTGCGCTGCCGTTTCAAAAAAAAATTATGCCCTGAAGTGGGATATGGCAAAAATTCATACTTGTACAAGGTGCAAGCGAACCATAATTTTGATGAATGTTTAGCAAGCTGCAAACACACAAGAAGCAGTCTGGCATATTATGAAGCCACCGGGGAGACATCAGCTGCTAGGCCACAATGGGCATCTCCTAATCCTGCTCCTCCGCTCACTCCTCGATAGATACAACCTGGGAGAATCCTTACAGGTAGGTGAACGTCAATCACCCGGTCTGTTATGATTTGGTCGTGCAATATTGTCTAGATACCGCAAGAATCAAATAAAATGCGCTGATATAAAGTAGATAGCATTACTCTAGTTAGCATAGCTCAGTATTTGCATCTTTCAATCAGTGAAGGATCCTTGACTCTAGAGATCGGGGTAAGCATAAATATGGGATGCTTCAATATGGCAGCTCCTTCCCTCCCTCCCTGTCTAAGTGCAAGCGGATGCTGGGCATCCAGCAGAAACCTATGATGGACTTGATGACTGAATCCAAGCTGCTCAAGGAGGACGTCTCCAAGAGGAAGAATGGTGTTGCAAATTCTGAACTTATATCAGTATAAAGAAACTTGGATATTTCCCTACTTATATCAATATATTAATTCGAACCAGTGTTACAAACTATATTTTCGTGGAAAATGAACTTAGAGGGTTTGCCAAATCTACCAACAAACAGGAGCAGTGATAGCTGATGCACTTCCGATCTTTTATACTATCAAAGACAACAAAAACAATGGTAACATATATCATTAGTAGCCAAATCTCAGTAGTAAAGTAATATATTATGCTTAGCCAGAGCCAAGAATTGAAGTGCTTCAGAGTAATATACCACCTCAAGAACCAAGAATCAAAAGTCATTTCCAATCAAAAAAACTCTCCTAAACACTACAGATAAGCATTTGATGATCAAATAGATGTATCATTTATAACTACCAAGATATATTTGCAACAATAAGAAAAATGTAAAAAATTATTATTGTGTATATAATACTGCCGTTAGAAAAAAAGATTGTAGGTGAGTCAGTTATTTGAGTATTGGCCCATTACTTGATGCTTTTGTCAAGAGCTTTCCGATAATAAACATCATCATAAGCAAAAAAAATCGGGTTATGAAGGTGAATAGCGTGTGTATATCTGATCCAGAAATGCTCTATGTACTACTCCTGGACCAAATATATTTCTAAGATTAGTCAGTACAACATAAAGTAGTTAGTACAGCATAGAGTAGTCACTTATCTGAACCCCTTTCCTCACGATCTGAAATAAAATAAAAGAGCAATACCTTCAGGGCGATTGATTGCTAGCTTTCTAGTTAGTTCATGTGCAATTTGTGATAGAGGCATTACAAGCATGTATCCTTATCCTGCTATATAACTGTCGTACGGTTAAAAGCAAACGATTTTGTCCCAAATAATCCAAGTAATTGGACTGCAAGATGAAGGTGCATACAACATCCAATTCTGCTAGTGGTCTTCCACACTGATTTTTTTTGTTCTTGAACCTAGCGGGAACTGAAGAAGTGATGGAGGCTGGGACCCCAGGACACGCACTTCAGCAATGGATTTTGTAGAGCCGAGAAGTGATGCCACATCTCGCACTTATCGGCTCAAAACGAAATCTAGAAGAAGCATACGAAAAAATAATGTAGTACCTGTGTACGTGGGATCGATCCATGGCTCCCATGCCCCGCAGCCAGAAAAATCAAGAAGACAAACTTTTTTTTGAGACAAGAAGACAAACTTGAGCATACATATTAGAACATAGTCAACATACTCTATGGGGGCAATTTGTGGCTGGGGTCAAGCCCTTCGTGGCCCGAGCTGGCGGTTGAATCCATCTGCGCTGCTGCTGCCAATCTAGCGCCGGGCCAGGACGG
>NW_024115545.1:0-8260 GCF_003073215.2 Triticum urartu
CAGCAAACGGATTCATCCCGTGGCCGGAGCGCCGGTTGAAAAACCGAGCGGGTCGGGGTCCGGCGGGGACGAGAAGAAAGAGAGCTCCGACGTTGACGCGTTAAACCGGGTTTGACCTCTTCGTTCGTCCTTGTGTGTAATCTTGTCTGAGTTCCTTATGCAAATAGAAATTTTACAGACCTCCATGGCTTGCGATCTCCTCGTTTCTTTCTCTCTTTGAATTTGGAAGGAAGAAGATCTCCTTGGATTCATGCACCTGCTGCCGTAGACAGAAGTTTTCAGATTATGCATTGCATCGTCGTGAATTAATTGTGCAATTAGTTCTGCTACAGAAATTACCGCGTTTACTTGTGCGACTTATGGCAAGGCGTTAATTACTTCCTATGTTACCTGGTGGCCCTTGACTGCAGCTCCCTGGTTGTCAACGACGCTTACACCAAGAACACACTCCATAGCAAAATCCAGTTGTTCTTGGGTTATGTGTATGTTATTAATGCATGTTACTCTTCATCGTGGCTAGTTTAAGAACACATTCCATAAGCAAAATTCAGTTGTTCTAATGTTGTAACCAGACCATAGCGTTTAAGATACTCCGGACATCATCAATAGCCCTTGAAACCGGTCTTTAAGTTGAATGCACCTCGGTTCTTCTGAGCAAATCTTTGTTTTAGATCGTCGGTCTTGAAAACTTTTTTTTGTAGGGTCGGTCTTGCAAACTGATTTAACAAATCCTCATGTGTCCAATTCCTTGATTTGCTGGATTGCATCCGAGGAGCTTCATGCCCACCTCGGTTTTCACCAAGCACCTCATCATTTCCGTGCCGATCCAGATGTCAGAAATCTTTCCCGTGCGGTCATTCGGCTTAGTGATGGCCCGGCCCGGCTCTGGCAATCACAGGCCGACCCCATCCGTTAGCCCACCTGGCTGCAAGGTGCCTCCGTCTCCACTGTCAACATAACGTGCGGACATGGGCCAGGGCCTCGTCATAGTCACATCTTATCAGAAAAGTGATCATGCACCTTGATACATACGGTAATCTGTTGCCGTTTCGTGCTTTACCCCGCTCATAAATGCAAATCTCACACACCCCGACAAGGCTGAGGGTGATCATTCTTGGTCTGTCAGAGGACTAACACGCATAACCATGTTATCGGCTCTGCAGGACAATGGAAATAAGTTTCAAAGAAAATTTCGTGGAAACTACGTTTGGAAGTTTCCAAAAAATCTGAAAAAAAATACAGGATATTATGAGGGTGATGTTGTATTGCCATGCAAAATTTAAGTTCAAACACATTATGAGCAAAGAATAGTGACGTTTCCTTTAAACGAAACTTGATTTTCATGTGATATTCTCTTCAGGAGAAAT
Organism: Triticum urartu; assembly: GCF_003073215.2. NCBI lineage: Eukaryota > Viridiplantae > Streptophyta > Magnoliopsida > Poales > Poaceae > Triticum > Triticum urartu. The sequence goes on from NW_024115545.1 coordinate 1,368, forward strand.
TAATGAAAACAACGAGCAGCCCATTTCATTTTTCCGTTTTGTTTTTATTATCATGAGATAGAGAAATCAACATTGAGGAGTTGTAAAAAAAAAGCCTCCAAGAAGAAAAAAAACCAAGTGGAAAAAAATGGCCAAACTTCATTCCAAATGGCCGAACTTGTATTGCTTGAATACGAACAACAAAGAATGTATACACCACAATAGCACAACAATACTACTACAAAACTGTGCTAAGCCTCCTCTCCCTTGCAAGAGTGTCGATGTCTGAAGTATGCAACACCGCGGCCATCTTTCTCCTTCAATGCACCGTACAAATCTGACTACGAGCCCGCCGAGCTGCGCGCACGGCCAGCCGGCCGGCCGGAACGGTGCTTGTACCTTAGAGGGAACTTGCTCTCGTAGCTCCCCGATCACCGGACCTCGGACCACTTGTCCATCCGTGTGCTCGCGACCATGGCCTGCCAGTGACATCCAGGTCAAAAAACGCATCAGCAGTCAGCACTACGACCACCCAGTTACACGCAAAGATCCTCAATTTTCAGCAGGCTCGCTCACTCACCTCCTTTTCCCAGTCGCAGCGAATGGTCATGATGGCCAGGATCAGCGTCTGGACGGCCGTTCCGCCGATCATCCCCGCCCAGATCCCCTGCAAAACATTTCGCACACAAAAGTCGTCAGTGCGGCGCCGAGACCGAAGTGTAGAAGCAACCACGGCAGCTACTAAGATGAGAGAGATGTACTACTAGCAGCACGTACCAGGACGCCAAGGTTGAAGAGCCAGCCAAGGAGGACGCCCATGGGGACGCCGATGAGGTAGTAGCTGCCGATGTTGACGTAGGCCACCGCGGATTGCCAGCCAGACCCAACAGCCACACCTGCAGGAGATCACGACCATGATGAATGAATTCAGCCCGTGGGCTGGAAAGGGCCCATAAGAGAAAGATTGGGGGCCGAAATGATAGAAGAGGTCGAGCTGGGCCTGGGCAGGGTACCTGAGAGCACGGGCTGGATGCTGTTGAGCAGGATGGTGAAGGCCAGCAGGATGGCGAGGTTGTTGACGGCGTCCAGCACCACGGCGCTGGAGGTGAAGATGAGCGCCAGCTTGTCGTGGAGCCCCATGATGAGCACCCAGAAGAAGAGCCCGATCACCAGCGACGTCAAGGACGACACGATCGTCGCGAACCTCGCCCCCTTCCCGTTCCCGGCGCCCAGCTCGTTCGCCACCCGAACTCTGCAATGCAAAGCACGTGACCAACATACTTAAATTAGCACGCTGAACTCTGTTGTTCTCTATTCCTTATCTGATCCTATAGTTCTTCGATTGGTTTAAGAAGGTGCACGAAATGTGCGTAGCAAGACGGTGGTACGTACCCAGTGCCCGCGAAGAACGCCAAAGGAATCATCATCTCCCATGCGTTAATAGTCATGCTGTCCACAAAAACAAAAACATAAAATATTTGCATTGTCAGAATCACATCGAGCAAACGTTGTTAAACTGGTACACTAAATGAGTACCACTCCCTCCGTTCCTAAATATTTGTCCTACAACATACGGATGTATATAGACATATTTTAGAGTGTAAATCCACTCATTTTGCTTCGTATGTAGTCGTTTGTTGAAATCTCTAAATAAACACATATTTGGAAACGGAGGGAGTACAAATTATTCAAGATATTCGAATAGCCAACGAGTACTTCTGGAGTTTACTGAAAACTAGCACGCGATGGAGGAATAGTTACCAGATGGAGAGCGCATCCACCGCAATAGCCGCGTCCTTGAGGTTCCCTGTCAGCAAGATGAGTACCCTGTAGTACCAGTTCTCCAGGCTGCACAAGAAACAAAAAATTTGTCAGTCCAACATGGATGAAATGTTATTTGTATTGGCCGTCGTTATCAAAGTAAATCATATGCGCCTGAGATCTGATGCCCGATTGACTCTCTTCAAATGGCTGCTACGAATAGTACGGGCGGGAATCATTCAGAAAAAAACACATGCAAGCAGCATAGTATGTCAGTAGATATCAGTTGTTCATAGTATCTCTTAAGTCAGCTGTAGTACTTAAGCCATCGTAGAACAGATATATCTAGGAGTCGAAGACCAAAAGTATAATAACAGTAAGTAACATGCAGTGATCAGTAGAAGCACGTACCATAGCATGACGCCCGACGCGGCGGAGAGCTTGACGAACTCCCAAATGTCGGCGAACGCCTCGACGGAGAAGCCGTGCCACGTGTCCGGGCAGCCGCCGCAGGCGACGTAGCCGAAGAGCATGGCGAAGGTGGCCCACCAGGAGAAGTTGAGGGTGAGCGCGATCCCGACGAGTCCGAACTGGAACCGGGTGATGAAGAGCCAGCTGACGAGGAGGTGGACGCAGAGCGCCACCCCGGAGGCGGCGGCGCTGACGAAGTTCTTCATCTGGCACTGCAGGAAGCGCTGCAGCGGGAAGAGGAGGGCGAAGGAGAAGTGCAGCGGGATGAACCAGACGGAGACCCTGCCGGCCATCGCCGAAAGCTCCGGCGACTGCCCCGTGAGCAGCAGCACGTCCTCGGCGAAGAAGTACATGGGGAGGAGCAGCACCGCGCAGCCCAGCAGCACGATCCAGGAGCGCTGCATGTAGACGCCCATCATGTGAAACTTCTTGGCGCCGAACGCCTGCCCGCACAGCGTCTCCAGCGCGCTCGCCATGCCAAGCTGCACGCAGCGCACGAACAAGTTAGTGTCAAAGCTCTGTAAATTCAACAAATAAAAACAAGAACCCCAATACCCAACAAACGTTCACCAGGAGGGTTTGGCATTTGCGAAACATTTTGTTTTAAGGTTATAAAGGGATGTCAACTTCTTCAGAATAGCATGACAGTTTCTTACGGAGAACGTAAATTTTCTTTTAGAAGAAATCTGGCACCGGTTCGAAGAACGTCAGCCAGTTAAACAGATACCCTTAAATCTAAACTGATAGTACACTTAAATCTAGAACACAATTTATATGTACCCTGAATGTAAAACACAATTTCAACCGACACCACATGCACGACATGCATGGTCTCCTAGAAAGGTCTCATGCAGTGGAGACAAACAATCTCGACGAGAAAGCGATAGGAGGGTGCCGACAAGGTAGAAAGCTAGGCTAGGAATCTGGAGATCCGTCCTTTGAGTCTCGACCACGGGACCGAGAGAGCTCCGTCCGGTGCCATCTCGCATCTATACTCCTCTACGTACCTCTCTCTCGATGGCTCCAGCTGCTTTCGGAATCAAACTGAGAGTGGACAGTGGCGAATGACACCTCCCCATCTCGTTTGTGCGCTCAAAAAATGCTCTCCACAAGTCGTGCCAAGTCTTTGTTTCACGGGCTGGCCAAGTGTGTGAGATGCTGAGATACTCTGCCAACAAGTTTAATCTGCGTCTAGCCAAGTCAATGGGTGCCTGCCAGTGGGAGCTTGCAGCATTTAGTGCGGATTCGACAGAGCTGCTCGCAACAAATCGGCGGGACGTTCGTTCTAATGCGAAATAGGGCCTCCGCCCACTAAATCCAAACCACGGCGAGGGAATCCCAATGCTTGCTCGTTTCTTATTATTTTTTCTACATACATAAAATGAAAAAGGAAAGAGAAACCTTCTCGGCGTCCCTGTTAGTACCTACGTCAGTCCTGACGCTCGCCATGGTGCCCGGGCTCACTTGTCAGTGACAAGGGTAGGACAAAAAACACGTACTGCATGCACCGCAAGTGTATCGAGTGGGCAGCAGAGGTGCTCGCTAGCTTCAGCTCACGTTCCTTTCCTTGCCACTGATCCGAAGAGCAACGTGGACTCGTATGGCAACCCATAGTGCTAAATTGGTAAATAAGTAGTGGAAAAATGTTCTTTTCTTTCTATATATCGGTGGTGACAATTAACTGTTTTCACGATATATAGACCAGCCTTTCCTTTTATTGGGAAGTGGTGAATTTGAGCTGTAATTCTATGTGCTGCGCTGGAGCAGCAGAAATCCTAACCATATTGGGACGCCGGCCCCCAAAGATAGATCGACAAGGACGACGACGATTCGAAACAGAGCAGCAAGGAAACGAATGAATTAGAACGGAGACGGGCTGCGTACCATGAGGCCGAAGCTGAAGCCGACGACGACGGTGTTGGCGATGGAGATGGCGGCGAGCTCGAGGTCGCCCAGGTGGCCGGCGAAGGCCTGCGTGATGACGTTCATGCTGAAGGTGACGATGCGGCTGAACATGGCCGGCGCCACGATCACCCACAGCTTCTTCGACTCCTCCAACACCCGCCTCCCGAGCTTGCTGGATTCCTCGCCGCCGGCGACCACCTGCCAGTCATCCTTCTTGGCGCCGCCGTGCCCGTCCAGGAGCCCGACGCGGCACGCCTCCTCGTCGCCCCCTCGCCGCGATCCCGCCATGGCCCCGAAACTCGATTGGCCGATCGAAGCTTCTCGCTTCTTCTTCTTTCTTTATTATCGCTGCGGCTCTGGCTCTTGTTGTCGATTGCTGCAGGTCCGCGATTATGATTCGAGCGAGAGCGGGCGTGGTAGGCTGCCCCGGCCCGCCTTTAATAGGAGCGGAGGAGGTAGCTGGCACGTGGCAATTGCGTGCTTGTCTTGGGCAGTCCAACCCGCGAGAGAAACACCTTCAACCGCCTCAATAACTGTGCCTGCACCAATCCCGACGCGAACTCTCCACGAATTATTTACGTACGTGTTGTGGCCGCCAACGGCCTTGCAAGTTCGCAACGGGACTGTGCCGATCCCGGCGCGCCGGACCCCGGCCGAACTCGAAACTAGTCCGGTCATCGATCGACCCCGCGTCCCGCCCGGGTTCGAGGGTGGTTCCGTGACGTGTCCACATCCGATCCCGATCCGAGGACGATCGTGTTGCTTCACCGGGCCCCGTTCTCACCGGCGACATTCCGGCAATAATGTATAAAATCCGTCGCGTGCAACGGCGTGTGAAAGATGATAATGCTAATGCTCACGAGCGTGTTGGCTGTCAACGCCCGTGGCACGCACGCACGGTCGTGCCGCCGACGTTGTAGCAGGGCGAGATTAGGATCCTTCTTCTCTACTACTCCTACAAACGAGAAAAATGTGTCGTGTGATACGGATCAGGGCAGGGCTTGGGCACGTCATGCATGTCGCAGCCCGTTTGGTTCTGTCCGGCCTCCGGAAGTCTCCAAACGTGAATTGGCGATGTGCTGCTGCTGGGTGGTGTCTCCGTCAAGGTGCCCCGATCGGTTTGCTTGGAGGTACAGTATGCTCGCTGTTGAGTCGCTCTCTGCAGTCTGCACCAGTGTGCCCCGTACTGATTTTGCTTACCACTGGTACTTGGTACTAGTACACTGCGTTGTCTGGTTCAATCTCTGTGTGATAGTCGGGGGCAGTTGTAGACCGGATCCGTTCGGCCCGGGCGACTCCTAGAATCTCTCGATCTAGATTCTCTGACGCTTCGAATAAATTTCTTACATGTGTCTTAGAACAACTCCAACGGACTGACTCAAACGGACGGCGATTTCGTCTGCTTTTTATTTGTTTGGGTCGGCCGTCCGCCCGACGTCCGCCCTGTTTTTGATATGGGTCGGCAGTGCACCCAACGCGCCGACCCCTATGTGCAGGTGTGGTCGGCTGGCCGTCCAATTTTACATTGATTTGCATTCAAACATATTGTGAAATGAAAATGTTAACAAGCCAAATAGTCTCGCCGCCCAAATAAATAGTATAGTTTTACAAGCCAAATACAAATAAAATTGTTTCACATAGTTTTGCAAACGAATAAAAGAAGATACATCTATTGGTTGCCAATATGAGTCCACATATGCTCAACCAAATCATTTTGCAGTTGCATGTGAATTTCCCAATCACGCATGTCTTCATGAAATTGAGTGAACTGCTCAAATGTTGCCGCTACTCCATGCTCAGGCACAACATTTTCACCCTGAAACTGAAAGCCTTGATCGTACAGACGTTCCGGGCGCTCGTCTTCTATGATCATATTGTGCATGACCACACAAGCAGTCATCACCTCCCATAGTTTCTGCGTGCTCCAAGTATTAGCAGGATACCGAACGATGCCCCATCGAGATTGCAAAACACCAAAGGCACGCTCGACATCCTTCCTAGCACACTCTCTTGCTCTTGGGCAAATCTTTTCATTTTCTCACCGACAGGGTTGGGTATTGTCTTGACAATAGTGGTCCACTGAGGATAGATACCGTCATCCAAATAGTACCCTTTGTCGTAGTTGTGGTCGTTGACAGTAAAGTTCACCGGTGGGCTGTTGCCTTCGGCAAGCCTAGCAAACACCGGCAAGCGCTGAAGCACGTTGATATCATTGTGTGATCCAGCCATGCCAAAGAGAGAGTGCCAGATCCAGAGATCTTGAGACGCCACAGCCTCTAGTATGACAGTGCAAGCCCTGACATGTCCTTTATACTGACCTTGCCAAGCAGAAGGGCAGTTCTTCCACTCCCAGTGCATGCAGTCTATGCTGCCAAGCATCTCCGGGAAGCCCCTGCTGGCATTCACCGCCAGCAAACGAGCTGTATCTTCAGCTGTCGGCTCTCTCAAGTACTCAGGGCCAAACACAGCAATCACAGCCTTGCAGAATTTATACAAGGACTCTAGGCATGTAGACTCGCTCATACGGACGTACTCGCCAATGAGATCACCGGGCACTCCGTATGCAAGCATTCGGATGGCGGCAGTGCATTTCTGATAAGAGGAGAAACCAATCTTGCCAGCGGCATCCTCTTTGCACTCGAAGTAGTCATCATAGCCGACCACTCCCTCTCTAATACGGTTGAAAACATGCCTACTCATACGGAACCGACAGTGAAATTTGTGATGTTTGAACAACGGGTTTGTTGTATCAAAGTAGTCCTTCCAGAGAAGGAAAT
>NW_024115546.1:0-11827 GCF_003073215.2 Triticum urartu
GTCAAACTGTGGTCAAACAATGGTCAAACTACTTATTCAAGAAATATTAGTGTTACTAAATAATTATTGATTTTTAGAACAATAGTTTCAAACTCAAACAGTGAAATGTGTGACTTCATGCTCAAGCTAAATTCCTGAAGGTTAATAAGATTGACATCTTACTATTGTCAGGAAAACAACAAGTGCAGACTTGGAAACGAGGGAGAATAGAATCCGGAAGTTAAACGTGCTCAGGCTGGAGTAGTGAGAAGATGGGTGACTGTTCGGGAAGTTAAATGATTTGGAATGATGAGTGGTGATTAGAGATTAAAGGTTAAATTGAGCAGTGATGAGGGGTGATTAGAGATTAGAGGTTAAAATAATTCAGAAAAATTTTCTTTAGTATCGGTTGGTGTTACCAACCGGGGCTAAAGGTGGACCTCCAGGCAGCGGCCACGTGGAGAGCCTTTAGTCCCGGTTTCAGTTAGAACCGGGGCTAAAGGGGGAGGCTTTAGTACCGACCCTTTAGTCCCGAACCGGGGCTAAAGGGAGAGGCTTTAGTACCGACCCTTTAGTCCCCTTATGAACCGGGACTAAAGGCCCTTTTTCTATTAGTGAAGTGAAAAAACAGAACTAAGAAGCAGTGGAGAGAAAGGAGGGAGGAGGAGAGGTGCACCGCGGGGGGCGCGCTGGAGCTCTGGTGAGTGGCGTGTGCGCGAGGGCGCGGGTGGATCGCGCGCTGAGAAGAGAATCGGGGATGGGAAGAAGAAAGACGAGCTGATGACAGGACGGGGCTGAGAAGATGAGGTCGGAGGGAATAGCGGTGTAAGGGGACACGCGTCGCCCGCGCATGAGACGGCCGGTGCCCAAACGTTTGCTTGCTTCTCCGTATCTACATGCACAATTGCACATGATCGATGGGTTTGGTTCTACATTTTTCTTTTCTTGACGAAGTTGAATACATGCACAAAATTGACGGGTTTTGTTCTACACTTTTCCTTGTTTTATGTTTTGAGAAAATATTCCAATCCTTCTTACCCATTGTAACCCCATGTGTTTGTGTTTTTGACATACTCATCCTGACTACATAGGTCAGGACACACACGGAGGAAATATATATGCCTGCCTGGACGCCGAATGAAATAAATACATAAATTATCTTTGGGCACTGCTGGTTCCGGTTTCTGCGAGTGCATAATAAACTATCGGTGCCAAAATATAGGCATTTACATGTCATGGCCACAGAGTATTTAATTGTTCTCAATATAGTTGTTGTTCTGGATCAGGAAGAAGATGCCATGCTTGACGTCCATGAAGATGGTCATGTTGAAGGTGGTATGGAGGAACGAGGCAACCACCTTATAAACATTGATGCTATGGCGAAACAAGAACAATTGCATCCAGGTAAAATTACTTTGAAAGTGCTGCATATAACATATATTTTTTGTCTGATGTCAGTGCGGTAATAAATCTGCCGGTGTGGTATGATCTGTCACTAGGCATGGATAGACTAATTTACAATGTCGTACTGAAGTCGGACGAAAAACATAGTGTATATAGCAATGCTCTTACTTCAAAATCATTTTTCTGCTTTGTAAATTGCTTCAAGTGACACTAGCATGCAAACAACACATATGTTCTGATGCTTATGTCCAGCGTAATTAGATTTATTTAAAAGTAGCTGCATATGCTATATTTATAATGCAACTTTTATACTAATCAACTACAGATTCATATAGAATGCAAAACCCTCATGGAGGCAAGCAATTTGGATGGCACTCTCGAGTGTAGATGCCAAGGAACAGAAAGAAAAGAGATAGAGAGTGATATCAGTAACTCAAAATAAGTGTTGCGTATATGTTTTTTTATTATCAGTGCGATGGTTAATTTATAGGTGAGATATTTGTTGTCACTATATACTATTGACGGTCTAATCTACAACTTCGTATTGAAGTCAGACTAAAAACATCATGTGTGCTATTACTTCAAAAATTCTTTGAATTAGTAGCTGAACTCTTGAAGAATGTGCTTCAAAGTCGAGAAAAAATGCACTCAGCGGAAGTTCTCCATGGACCCCTCTCTCTCTCCAACCATTGCCACTCCACCCCGTAGCAACGCACGGGCATGTTTCCTAGTATAAATAAATTCAAAAGGAGGACAAGAAAGGATTTCGTGTGACGTCAGGAGGAAAAGCCACGCCCCACTGGGCCATTGCGCTTTCCTAGTATAAATAAATTCAAAAGGAGGACAAGAAAGGATTTCGTGTGACGTCAGGAGGAAAAGCCACGCCCTACTGGGCCATGAGCGCAATAATCTGCACATAACCGCACTCCCGATTGTTCTAGAAAAAACCGCACTCCTGATCATATTGGACTGAGGCCGACAGAATAAAAATCATAAAAAAGCTTATCAGAGCCATGTTTCAATTGTGTGACCAGTGGGCTATGGGCCCACCGCGCTTCCTCTGCACCACTCTGATTTTCTTGTTGAATTTCGACGTCAAGGCACATATCCGTAACTGCTTAGTTAGGGCATCTCCAACGCCGACCCGTAAATTCCTCTGGTATATGTCTGTTTTTGTGTTCGAACGTGGTCCACGGACATGATACGGGAGGGAGCCATCCAACGCTAATTACAAAGTATCTAGCTGGGAGAAGAAAAAAATAGGTGGGGACCATGCATGGGGTGGGCTATTTGTGGTGTGGTTTTCATTTGAGAGGAGAGAGAGACGAGAGAGGGACCATGCATGTGAAGAGAGAGAAAAGAGAGGAGGCTCACACGAAGGCTTTTCTTTGGTTGATAAAGTGGATGTCCGGACTCCGGTATAGCTCTCCTATGTTTGTCTCCGATTTGCTGGAAAACAGACGTCCGGACCACTTCGCGGACCGATGCAGAATGGATTACAAAAGTGAACAAAAGTGTCCAATCAGACATATACCAGAGTTTTACGGGTATCCCTCGGAGATGCCCTTAGCAAAGCAAGCAAACAAGCAGGGCTTGTGGACGCATACATGCATGGGCGGTCACTCTTATGAATGATGTTTTTTGTCCTAATTATTAGTTCCTCCCGTCCAGGGGACACCACCACCAAAATTGCACTGACCAAACGAGGCGCAAACTAATATAACTTGTTTAGAAATGCACGATCGATGGCTTTCGTTCCCTATAAATAGACCATGGTGCAACGCGCCACATAGATACGCATCTTAGCTATCGTGATCTCACATCACATAGTATATACATCCGCCGAACGGTGCTCACGAGCTAATAGCTAGCAAGATGAGCAAGTCGTCGTGGCCGGAGCTGGTGGGCGTCATGGTGGATTATGCGATGGACCAGATCGAGAAGGACAGGCCTGACCTCGTCGCCGTGCCGTTCTCGCTGGGCACCCCGCTCCCGGGCGGCTACGTGGCCGGGCGCGTCGCCGTCTTCTTCCTAGAAGACAACGTAGAAGACGACTTCCTCGTCGCCGACATGCCCGTCATCGGCTAGGGCTAGGGCTAGGGCTAGGGCTTGGCCCCCGTACGTGAACGGAATGTAATACATAGTATATGCCAGCGTGTACGAACGTACGCTCGTCCCTGCACTGCAGCACCGCTCTGCTGCTGTGACTTACTGTACACGTTATAATGGAAGAATAAAGTGACGTTAATTATGTGTTTGCGCTACGTGATCTCTATGAAAACTGATTACACGGAGTAACAAATTACTCTGCTTCGTCAACATGCGTGTGAAACGAGATACGCATGTACTCGCGTCTACTCCTTTTTGGCAGCATCCACGGCCTCCCCTCCCGGGATAAAAGCGGAGTGGAAACTTTTCGTTTTTTGACAGAAAAATGGAAATGGGAAGGAAAAATAGAAGTGAAAATGAAAATCTACAAAAGAAATCTTTTATGCGGAAACAAAATGGAAACGGAACCATGTTTTCAGGTGTAACATGCGCGAAAACGGAACTTTTCATTTCAGTTAATAAGGAACTTCCCATTTTGAATACGAGCGCATGGTTGTTTTGTAGCCCAACCGAAGACATAATTAGGCCCTACACATAATAGGCAGAATGGCTCAGACGGCCCAACGTCTACAGTACTACTACTACATCGAGCACGGGAGCATGCGAGCAGAATTCCTAATTCCTAATCTAGCACGTTGGTGTCCTATTTATAATTCTGCCCATCCAGGGAACGCCACAACCAAACCGGCACTGAGCTAGCTTCCGAGGATCGGACAGAGCAGAAGAGAAACAACCTAAACTACAGCTTGTGTAAGCTAGCAGAACACACTCATGCATACACTAACATGGAACTGCTCGTAAAGCTAATTTGAACATGAAAGTAGCTCGTTGGCTTGCTTTGGAATGAAAATGGCCTGAGTTACAACCGGGGGCGTGAAGCTCCTTATATAGGACAGCCAAACCGATTTAAGCAAAATATAAGCTAGCACTGAGGTAAGCACTTGCTTCACATGCTAGCTTACCAAGTAAGCTACGTTTCTACCACCAACTTAACTTTTCTTAGAAAAGGAGGTCAAACCCCCGATCTTTGCATCAATCGATGCATACAGTTATCTTTATCAATTATTTCACGAAGGTTTGACAAGAATATACATCAAGTCACCTGAAATCATCACTCGCACCTACAAACTTGATAATGTGGAGTGCTCTCACCATCCATATTTGTAGTCGATGTCGTCACTGATCCATCCATATAACGTATCGGAACCGACAACCGATGCAGCAGACCTAAAACGTACACCACATGCACACGTTTTAGAAGCTGCCATCATGATGGAACCGATGTCCCTTCTTCAGGAGAGAGATCCGCATCATCCTTGCCAGTCCGGCCACCCGTCGACGCCACCACGGCGCCCAACGATGCCACCGCCCTGCACTCGTCCATCCTGACGCGGAGACTCTGAAAGATCTGTCGTGCGTAGTACCTGCCAAACAGGCATATGACACAGTATAGCATCTGTCGGCTAGGCATGACTTGACATCTCCGCCGAAGCTTCGTTCAAGACAAAGTCGCTCCACCTCCTGCCTCTGCCTTCCAGCGCTGCACCACAAACGATGCTCCCATGAGAGAAACGACGCCGTATTGCCGCCATCATCTGATCTGGAGGATCGGATCCTAGGGTTTCCCCGAGAGCAGCACAAGTGGGTTGACAGTTACACGGTGATGCCTTCATCAAGGTAACAACGCAGAACGCCGCCATCGCTTGCCGTCGGCTCGGTTCAAGACATGACTTGACATCTTCGCCGAAACTCTGTTCAAGACAAAGTCGCCTGACTTTTTTTTATACTAGTGTTTTAGCGGCAGAATATACAAGATAGGCAAATATACTTCAGAAGAAATATTCAAGTGCCACGACCAAAACACACTCCATGCAAGAGGAAACAAACACACCATGGGAGTTAGGCACCAGTTTGCAAGCTAAAGGGAAAGGATAGGGAGAGAAGAAGGTACTGAAGGCAGCCTAGTATAAAAATGAAGAACGTGTAGAGGCAACACCTATGATAAGGTTCACAAGTGCACTCCCCCCCCAAAAATAGATGTCTTATGTTTGTTATGAACCCAATAGAAACTCACGCATGAACCATCGAACTTGGAACGCACCAGCCTGCTTCACAGTTCCTTAAAATTTTATCAGATGAATGCCCAACCAAAAGCCCACAAAATAGTTGTAAAAAAACAAAACAAAAACCACAACTAAATGCGATAATGTGTACTCTGCAGGCCAGAAAAGCCTCTCGTCTCCCTTGTCCCCTGTTTGTATCCTCATCACGAGATCTCTCCTTTGCCTAAAAAAAACCAGATCTCTCCTGTGCCCCCTCAAAAGAAAAACGAGATCTCTCGCCCATCATCCGGCCGCCAGCATCGCCGACGAGGAGAGGTCAGCAGCGGGAATTGCAGTATAAATTTGAAGGTAATCAAATCACATCCACGTCTCTTCCCTCTTATATGCATCTGCTATTTAACCTAGTAGCCCAATACAACAACATCTTTGCCCTAGTTTTCTAATTAATTTTCCCCTAAACTTTGATCGATCTAGACTATGGCGACATTTCTGAAAGAGAAATCGATCAGATGCAAATAGTACCCTTTACCCCTTCACTGCAGATAATTACTGTGTTATGGAACGGGGATGAAGCAATTTTAATTCAGACGATAGGGATGCAAGGCGGTGCTCGATCCACCCTGCTTCGTAGTTAAAACATATCATCTTAGTTGTATGCTTTTTTAGCGACTTGGTTTGAATTTAAATTGGTCCCTACTTTTACGGGTGTATGCGGGACGCGGCCCTGCATCCCTATGGGCACCCGCTTTACCTATGAACACCTCACATGTGGTCTTCAAAAAAATCATTAGCCTCAAGCTAATCCTACCCATCTAACCCAATTTTTTTTCAGCCGCTGCTGCGCCTAAAATAGGCTTGATCGGGTCCAAGGCCCAAAAAACTCTAACTTAGCAACCACAAAAAACTGGGTTCCTTGGGGAGGAAAAACCTTGATGGGGATGGGAATTTTTTTGTCCCCACAAGCCGAGATGTCCATGAAGGTGTCATTGGGACAGTTTTCGGCAAGCAATGCCCACCTAGGTAATCTCATTGCTATCACAAATTGAGTGAACCCAACGTCTAAATTTTCTAGCTCCGTCCTTGTTATGAACGCACACATACATACCCTATCCCTATGAGCACCTTCGAAAGACCGAGCCGGCATATTCCATCGCCGGATCCGATTACAAATCGTCAAGGTTAGGCGACGGAGCTCCATGTCCGTGGCGCACGCGTGCTCATCAAGGAAGCGGCTCCCGGATCTTGCGCTCGCGCGGCCGTGACGGAGGGGATCGAGGTGGCTGCCACCGCCGCCGAAGACCAAGCCCCCACCTTGTCCAGAATCACTTCCTCCGCCATGTTCCACCAAGGAAGGAGGGAGCGCCTCATACACGACGAGTTTTGATGGATTCGTGTAGTGACATCTCGATCCCGAAGCCAAGTATGTTTTGTTTCCCTCTGAGATCTCACCCTGGATCAACCAATAGCTAGAGATCTGAATGAGAATAGGTTCATTTACCTTACTAAGGACTTCAAATCATACTCCCTCTGTTTTTAAATATAAGTCTTTTTAGATATTTCAATACGGACTACATACGGATGGAGGGAGTAGTTCAGTAGAGGAAAATACCACGTCACTTGTAATGGAGTTTCACGTGTCAAACATATATGTGTGCTGACTACATGCCCCTGCAAGTGTGTTGATTCTCATGTCAGTTTAGTAATTGTAGTTATATCCCAGGTTCATTTACATCGGCAGACTACATGCAGTTGCTTGTTCATAACCTATGTTTAGGCGTTTGTTTGTTTTCCTCCAGCTGTACACTAAATTAGTACTATCCCTGAGTGAAGATAACGTTTCCAGTAAGAGAATTGACAATACTGACAATGACGTGATATTTCATAGCGTTGTCAATGTCAGGTATGTCACAAATTGCTCTCTTTTTACTTAGCCAAATTATTTTACTACCTGGGGTATTATGGAATTTTGTTTCTAAAACAGATTGTGTGGTGTTTTGTCCTGGAGTGTTTGCACTGAAATGGCAAAGTAATATAGTATTTCGGCGGCGTGGCTGCTTCGTCATCGAAGAACCGTCCAACGCAATTTTCCGCTGGCATGTCCCATTGAATGTCATTGCTTTTATCATGGCATCCAACACTTGCAGATGTGACTCAAAAGGGGGTTCTGAAGCTGATGAACTTGGATGGCCTGACAGTCTACCATACCAACAACCATCTCCAAGTACACAAACTTGAAAACTTTCTAAGATTCGTACACACCTTCAGGTACAGATGCTTGGTTTTTTCTCTAGAATTTCTTTACATTTTAAGCGGATGAGCCGCCCATATATTCATTAGAAAATGATGGAGGTGACCCTATTTAAAATGACGTTTCAGATTTGCTTTCCAAGTAAAGATCAGAAAGCCGACAACGTTTCTATTGTGTTTTAGGAGAAATTTGGATCTTTTTGGACAGTTATTGCAACCATCTGTCTGAATGAGTATAAAAACAATGCTATGAGGTAATGCAAGCATGAGGGTGCCTATTTTCACAATATGCGAACATATAGGCTACTCGAGGCTTTATGTTGTTTTTCAATCTAAGGCACGTGAAACTTTACTGTCATTATTTTACATAGAGAAAATTCCTTATATAACACTATCTTACATTTCGTTTCCTTATTTGACACTGAAAAACTTTTTCTTCCTTATCTAACAACGAATCTAAATTTTATGCCTTTTATGGCACTTTTGTCCATTTTAAGTTGTAATGACACCTGAAAAGACCATTTTATCCCTCATGTGCTATGTGTGTGTGGGACACAAACACACGCACGTGCGTGCACACATAGTCAGCAGCACACACACCTTGCAGCACAGACGTACGCAACAGCACGCCCACAGCACCACACACAGCGTACACACGCAGTCACGGGAACGCACTAGCTAGCTACATGCTCGGCCAGCACCAACGCATGACCCGACCACCACGTCCAGCAACTTAACTCACGCATGCACTAACTAACTTGCAGTCTATCCGTGCACTAACTCACGCATGCACCAGCTAATTTCCTAGCCTGCTGCATGCATGTCCAGTTCGCTCCGGCCTCGCGCACAAATACAACTGACTTTCCACGAATCAAGTCAATGATTATCCTAACACAGCAGTAGCACACACAACGCACACAGGAAACATTCCACATGAGGGTAAAATGGTCTTTTCAGATGTCATTTAAACTCAAAATAGGCAAAAGTGTTATAAAAGGCATAAAATTTAGGCGCATTGTTAGATAGGGAAAAATTATTTGTCGATGTTAAATAGGGCATAAAATTTAGATACGGTGTTAAATAAGGAATTCTCTCTTTTACATACCAATATCATTGCTTCCTCCAATTTCAATTGATTTTCATTTCTTGATTCATGTGTGTATAGGACAAAGAGGAGATAAAAGGAGTATTGGAAAGCTTAAAACCAGCCACCCAGAACCACTCTGCCTGGAGAAAGAAGACAATATTTGGCATGATCTGTTTCATCTACTACAGGTAATCTGGTCTTTTATTGTGCACACACTATACTTTCATGTACAAATAATCCAGAGGCTTGTTCTCTGAGGCATATATCAAGCAAGCTTCTAATGGAGAAGAAATAAGCAATTCTTCTCTTCAATTCAAACAATTGATTTGTTAAGTTGTTTTCAGTTTGAGGTGTCAAAATGAGAACTTGGAAGATCAAGACCTTTGAACTGAAACCAAAATTAAGATATACCACGACACCGGGACACATAGAGTAGCCAACTAGATGTATGGTATTTCTAGAAAAGAACAACAGAATAAAATAGGACACCAGAAAAATCCAGTAGGGAATCTGATGGGCTACCCTCTTCGGTAAAAACTTGCTTCATGGCATTGTATAATGTATTGAGAAATCACATAATCAAAAATCGCTGCCCCGTTCTCTTCGGTAAAGAATGATTTTTTATTTAGCCGCGCCTCAACTTAACATGCAGGTGACTCCGTTAGGACACCAGGAACATGATTGCAGTCCAGGATACCATACTGCAACCTCAATCCATCGAATGTAATTCAGTGAGATATATATGTTCTCATTTACCAGACTTCAGTGTTCAATTCAATTAAATCTGTTAGCTTACTGATTGCTGCATAACTACCATTTCTCAAATGTACGATGTGGTTTCTGCTGTTGATTTCAAATTGGCGAGATATAGTTAAACTTAGGTTATTGTCATATTAGCGGGGGAAAATCTTGATTCCTAAATGCAGTAGGCTAACTGTCAATAAATCTTTTATGTATAATACACTGCCTGGAATGTAGCTCTAAATACTTCTGTAAAATCAGGACATTCGTTATTGGTTTTTCTATTTTTTAGTTAAAACAGATATGATGCATGTGCAACTGTACATGCCAAGTTCTGAAGCTCATATGTTCCGTACATAGTTTTAGTTATGAAGCAAATAGCTCAAGATATTTCAGATTGGAAGAACTTAGTTTGTGACGTGTGATGTTTTCTAATGGCATTGAATACTGTATAATTTAAGATATGAATCATTAAAATTTGTTTTACTCATACAAACCAGAATGTGTCATGATAATGTAAGCATGCAACATTGTACTGCCATATAATATCCCACCACCGTCTCTCTCGTTGGTTTATTTTCGTCCGCCCAGGCACCTGCCCCTAAGGGTTTCCATGCCCTGCAAGGTCGGAGCGGTGGCGGCGGCGGCGCAGCAGCAGACAGCCATACGCACGACAAATGGTGGTGGCGGCGGCGGCTTCTGGTCATCATCCCGTCAGGGTCGTCGTGCGCAAGCACCAACCAGACGGGTCCGGGCACTGGTCGCGAATGAGCTGGGTCCGTCCATGGGCCATGGCTGTTCTGATGCATCAAATCCGTAAGCTTCCAGTCGCATCTCCATCTCTTGCAGATTGATTTACAATTGGGACCTCTAATGATGGTGCCGCCCCTAACAAAGACTGCAGATCGATCTGCTGTAACATTGGCTGGGTGTTCTCTTCTCGACTCTACCAACACTCTGGAGTTACAAGCAATTACATAGGTAGATATATCTATGTTCTTTTTTTTTCTTTGAGCTGCTTTGATTTTATTGGTAAACAGGGAGAGGCTGGTGAGCTGTCAGCACATCTTGGCCACAACTGATTTACAGAAAGACGAATAGACATGCAGACTAAGCTCCATAGCAAAGGGATTTTGGTAGTACATGCCATGTTTATGCTCACTGTTGAATAGTATGTATATAACTATTTATGCAATACTTGGACCATAGGAGCAATTCATTCGGTATATTTTGCTGGGGATTGTGCCTTGCAGTCAATTTATAGAAGGGTAAGATGTATCACAACATCTTTGACTTGCATTCTCTGTGATGTCAAGTAAGAAAATAGAATATATACTCTTTGAATTATCTTTTCTTTTTTTCGATGTCTCTATCTTATAT
Source organism: Triticum urartu (assembly GCF_003073215.2). Classification (NCBI taxonomy): domain Eukaryota; kingdom Viridiplantae; phylum Streptophyta; class Magnoliopsida; order Poales; family Poaceae; genus Triticum; species Triticum urartu. The sequence goes on from NW_024115546.1 coordinate 11,011, forward strand.
AATCCAATTGGCATTCGCTAGAGTTTCTGTTGATGAAACATTTGTTTTGTGATGTGAGGAGGTTCTGTTTGTGACTTTGCAATCAATATTCGTAGATACGGTTCGTAGATCATGATATCTGCACAATCTCAATCTACTTCCTGTGACGATATATTGTATTAATAGGTTGTGTCAGGGTTATTTTATCAACTACTGGGTTGTTGATCTACATTACGGTTTAATTCTTACACGAATTAATATTGACTCGATTCCCTGTAGTAGGTTGAGAGGCTTCCCCTCTCATGATTTACTCTGATCAGTTTGCTTGGCTCCATGCTCCTCATGATTTCTTTGAATTTTTCTGTAGGAGCTCGGTCAAAAATCACCTAAGAAAAATATGTCGTTCTTCTCTACAAGGGTTGCATGTGGAATTTGAGGAGAATCTGTGTACCAGCATCCAACTCCTTGATGTTGCTCTGATCATATTGTGTAAATATATTTCTAATAAAGCAATCGCCCGATGGTGTACATGTTAGAAATAACAAGATGTAATCATCAAGTCTGAGAGATGGCAACATCATGATGGGATGGTATGTACTGTTGTGCTCATCAATAGAGTTAGATCACTTTTCTGTCTGAGAGTCGATTTTTTTGTGCGTTAGATGGATTGACAAGTACCAAAGATTGATGCAAGCAGAACTAAAACCTGTCCATGGATTACCTTCAGTCCCGCATTCCAATCAACAACATTGGGCCGAGTGAGCACGCGGGTGGCGCAAGAGGCAATGGACAGCCGGTGGAGACTGAGTGGTGAGCGGCGGGGGGGGGGGTGCGGCGG
>NW_024115547.1:0-25155 GCF_003073215.2 Triticum urartu
CGACCAGGAGTAGTTAGGAGGATCCCAGGCAGGAGGCCTGCGCCTCTTTCGATCTGTATCCCAGTTTGTGCTAGCCTTCTTAAGGCAAACTTGTTTAACTTATGTCTGTACTCAGATATTGTTGCTTCCGCTGACTCGTCTATGATCGAGCTCTTGTATTCGAGCCCTCGAGGCCCCTGGCTTGTAATATGATGCTTGTATGACTTATTTTATTTGTAGAGTTGTGTTGTGATATCTTCCCGTGAGTCCCTGATCTTGATCGTACACGTTTGCGTGTATGATTAGCGCACGGTCAAATCGGGGGCGTCACAAGTTTTAGAAATTTTATTCTTTGGTTGATTTTGAATTTGAATTTGAATCAGTTTCGAACTAACACTAGATTAGGAACAGTAATCGAGGTGACGTGGCATTATTAGCAGAGGATCACTGTAGCTTAATTACCCGGGCGTCACAATCACCGGGTAGGATTATGCTATGCGATGATACTTGGTGAACTTATTGTCGACTTTCTTCTACATGCTGCAAGATGGAGGTTGCCAGAAGCGTAGTCTTTGATAGGACTAGCTATCCCCCTCTTATTCCGGCATTCTGCAGTTCAGTCCACATATGATACCCTTTTCCATTTGATACCAATGCATACATATGTAGTGTAGCTCCTTGCTTGCGAGTACTTTGGATGAGTACTCACGGTTGCTTTGCTCCCCCTTTTTCCCCTTTCTATACCCGATTGCTGCGACCAGACGATGGAGCCCAGGAGCCAGACGCCACCGTCGACGACGACTCCTACTACACTGGAGGTGCCTACTACTACGTGCAACCCGCTGATGATGACCAGGAGTAGATTAGGAGGATCCCAGGTAGGAGGCCTTCGCCTCTTTCGATCTGTATCCCAGTTTGTGCTAGCCTTCTTAATGCAAACTTGTTTAACTTATGTCTGTACTCAGATATTGTTGCTTCCGCTGACTCGTCTATGATAGAGCTCTTGTATTCGAGCCCTCGAGGCCCCTGGCTTGTAATATGATGCTTGTATGACTTATTTTATTTGTAGAGTTGTGTTGTGATATCTTCCCGTGAGTCCCTGATCTTGATCATACACATTTGCGTGAATGATTAGTGTATGGTCAAATCGGGGGCGTCACACAAGGCCTAGGGTTCATACTTTCACTACTGCAAGTTCTCTCAACAGTAATAACATAATTGGATCATATAACTATCCCTCAACATGCAACAAAGAGTCACTCCAAAGTCACTAATAGCGGAGAACGAACGAAGAGATTATGGTAGGGTACGAAACCACCTCAAAGTTATTCTTTCTGATCGATCTATTCAAGAGTCCATAGTAAAATAACACGCAGCTATTCTTTCCTTTCAATCTATCCTAGAGTTCGTACTAGAATAACACCTTAAAACACAAATCAACCAAAACCCTAATGTCACCTAGATACTTCAATGTCACCTCAAGTATCCATGGGTATGATTGTACGATATGCATCACACAATCTCAGATTCATCTATTCAACCAACACAAAGAACTTCAAAGAGTGCCCCAAAGTTTCTATCGAAGAGTCAAGACGAAAACGTGTGCCAACCCCTATGCATAAGTTCACGAGGTCACGGAACTCACAAGTTGATCACCAAAACATACATCAAGTGGATCACATGATATCCCATTGTCACCACAGATAAGCACGTGCAAGACATACATCAAGTGTTCTCAAATCCTTAAAGACTCAATCCGATAAGATAACTTCAAAGGAAAACTCAATTCACCACAAGAGATTAGAGGGGGAGAAACATCATAAGATCCAACTATCATAACAAAGCTCGCGATACATCAAGATCGTACCACCTCAAGAACACGAGAGAGAGAGAGAGATCAAACACATAGCTACTGGTACATACCCTCAGCCCCGAGGGTGAACTACCCCCTCCTCGTCATGGAGAGCGCTGGGATGATGAAGATGGCCACCGGAGAGGGATTCCCCCCTCCGGCAGGGTGCCGGAACAGGTCTAGATTGGTTTTCGGTGGCTACGGAGGCTTCTGGCGGCGGAACTCCCGATCTATTCTGCTCCTCGATGTTTTTAGGGTATATGGACATATATAGACGAAAGAAGTCGGTCAGGGGAACCACGAGGGGCCCACGAGGGTGGGGGCGTGCCTAGGGGGGGTAGGGCGCACCTCCCTGCCTCGTGGCTTCCTCGAAGCTTCCCTGACGTCTACTCTAGGTCTCCTGGATTGCTTCCGTTTCAAAAATAACTCTCCACAAGGTTTCATTCCGTTTGGACTCCGTTTGATATTCCTTTTCTTTGAAACACTGAAATAGGCAAGAAAACAACAATTTGGGCTGGGCCTCTGGTTAATAGGTTAGTCCTAAAAATATTATAGAAGTGTTTAGTAAATCCCATAAACATCCAAAACAGATAATATAATAGCATGAATACTTCATAAATTATAGATACGTTGGAGACGTATCACCTGACAAAGGATAACCATCTACGGCTTTCTCACTTCGGACTAGAGGATATCCGGGCCAGGCACGAAGTTTGGATCGCAATCAGCCTGCCTCCGGATTCACTAGAGGTGGCAGAGGAGGAAGAGCGCTAGTAGAAAATAGGGCTTTGGTCACAGCGCAATATACACATTAGTCCCGGTTGCATTACAAAACCAGGACTAATGTGAGCATTAGTCCCGGTTCGAGTGGCTAAAGGCATTAGTCCCGGTTCATATGGGCCCTTTAGTCCCGGTTTGAGACACGAATCGGGACTAAAGCGCATCGCACCCTTTAGTCCCAGTTTGTGTCTCAAACCGGGACTAAAGGGCACCATTTCTCAAACTCTACCCCCTCCCCCCGGTGTATCACGATTTTAGTTTTGTAAAAAACAAAAGAAAATGATAAAAACTTCAAAAAATAAAATCCTTCGATATGTAATTATATTACTACATCTACTAGTTAGGAAAATTAAAAAACTTAAATTTGGACATGTTTTGCAAAAAAATGTTACGAAAAATTAAAACGGCTATAACTTTTGCATACGATGTTGGAAAAAACGTATAATATATCAAAATGTTCAGCACGAAAATCCGCATCTACGACCTGTTTGCAAATTTTTAGAATCCTCAAATTCTTAAAGGAAAAAATGCTCAAATTTCAGTTTTTTTGAATTTTGGTTAAATCAGGTTAAACTATGCTCAAACTACTTATTAAAGAAGTATTAGTGTTACTAAATAATTATTCAAGAACATTACTGTTACTAAATAATTATTTCATTTTTTTGAATTTTGGTCAAATCTGATCAAACTGTGGTCAAACAATGGTCAAACTACTTATTCAAGAAATATTAGTGTTACTAAATAATTATTGTTTTTTAGAATAATAGTTTCAAACTCAAACAATGAAACGTGTGACTTCATGCATGCTTAAGCTAAACTCCTGAGGGTTAATATGATTGACATCTTACTATTGTTAGGAAAACAACAAGTGCAGACTTGAAAACGAGGGGGGATAGAACCCGGAAGTTAAGCGTGCTCAGGCTGGAGTAGTGAGAGGATGGGTGACCGGCCGGGAAGTTGGATGATTTGGAATGATGAGGGGTGATTAGAGATTAGAGGTTAAATTGAGCAGTGATGAGGGGTGATTAGAGATTAAATTGTAAAATAATTCAGAAATTTGAAAATAAAAAAATAAAAAAATCATAAAATTTCCTTTAGTCCCGGTTGGACAGCGGCCACGTGAAGGGCCTTTAGTCCCGGTTCGTAACAGAATCGGGACTAAAGGGAGGGGGGAGGGGGGCGACTTTAGTACCGACCCTTTAGTCCCGGTTTCAGAACCGGGACTAAATGCCCTCTAGAACCGGGACTAATGCGCCTTTTTCTACTAGTGAAGGCCAAAAGCGAGGCTAATCCGGTGCCTCCGGCTGCGGCCTTCGCCATGGGCGACGCGCTGGAGGAGTTCGAGGTGGCTCAAGTGTAGGAGGCGGTGGAGTAGGAGCCCATTCTCGAAGCCATCCAGTCCGAGACGAAGGTGGAGGCCAACCGCCGCATCCTCCGCGAGGCGGACACGGAGTTCAAGGAGATCTTTGGCGACGAGGAGGAAAGGAGGAGGAGGAGCCGCCAATGACCATGAGGCCAACCGCTCCGGCATGAACTTCACCAACATCTTCAACGAGGAGAACGCATGCCGTTGCATGTTTTTTGTATGGATCATGATATGGATACTATGGTTGTGGGAGACCAAATATGGGGTGACCGGTCACTGTCTGTGGACGCGCCCCGCCGCGTGTGCGACATTTGACAACTCAAGATAGCTATGTGTGATTGTACATGATGCTTAAAACGATGATAGTGGCATTTGGAAACGTATTTTAGGGACCAGCAAAAACTGAAGTTAAACAAAAACATATATATGTGGGGTCTTAGATAAACCTACATGTGGAGTAGAATATACATGTGAGACAACAGAATGCAATCAATACTATACGTACGTAGAACTTAAACAACAATGTCTTGATAAATTCTATGGGCAGGTTTGTGCAGGCATCATAATAAGCTGCAACAGCGAGGCTGCATCAATTAAATCTCGTCATCTGCAAACAACATTGGTCGACGACGAGCTGTAGCCATGTGATCCAGGGGAGACGTCGGGCGGCGGCCGTGACAGGGCCGGCAGCGCCACGTCCTCGGACTGCAGGGCGCTCATGGCCTGCTCGACGGACGGCCGCGCGCTGGGGCGCGGGTGCGTGCACCAGAGCCCGACGAGCAGTGTGCGGCGCGGTTGCCACCTGCAGCCGTGCCCGTCGTCGTGCTGCTCGTCTCCCTTGAGCCTCCCATCCACCGCTTGGACGACGGCGCCCTTCTCGTGCAGCTCCCAGATCCACTTGAGCAGCGGGATGGCCTTGTCAGATGGTTGTTCCGCCTCCATCTGCGGCCGCTGGCCCGACACAATCTCCAGCAGGACGATGCCGAAGCTGTAGACGTCGGACTCAGCGCTCGGCCGACGCATGCGGATGAACTCCGGGTCTATGTATCCCAAGGTGCCCATGACGACCTGCTCGTCCGAGGCCCGGCTCCATGCTCCACCAGTCTCGTCAGCCCGAAATCCGCTAGTTTGGTGCCGCATGACGAGTCGAAAAGTATGTTGCTGGGCTTGATATCGCCATGCAGCACGCACTGATCCTACTTCGTGTGGAGATAGCGCAGTGCAGATCCCAGACCAAGGATAATCTTGTATTTGCATCCGTGCGTGTTATTAATTCAACCAAAAGAATATGGGCACTACTCTGCGCCGGCGCACCGGTAGAACGGTTTGGCCGGTTGACCTGCTCACCTTTTGGTGGCTCTGGTGGTCAAATCGCAACAAGCTAAGGGAGGGGGAGCTGCCGACGCCGGGCGAGGAGATTGCTAGGAGGACCAGAAGCAATGTCCTCGAGTATATCGAAATCCTTAGCCCTCAACTGGAGAAGAAAGTGGTGGACAAATGGAGCCCTCCTGCGGGTGATATGGTGAAAATTAACATTGATGGTTCTTTTCTTCCAGGGACAAACCAAGCAGGCTGGGGCGTGGTGGCGAGAACTTCAGAAGGCAAGATCATCCGTGCCCGTGCTGGCTGCCAGGCAAATGTCAATGATCCATTTGCAGCTGAAGCTTTTGCAATGTCTCAGGCCGTCTCGCTTGCTGCCGATCTTGGTCTTATTCGGGTGGAATTCCAGACGGATTCGCAACTGCTACTCGAAGCACCTGTAATGCAGAAGGCGGATTCGTCGGCATATGCAGCAATGATAGAGGACACTAAATACCAGTTGAAATTGTGGTTTTCTTATCATGTAATTTCTGTCTGTAGGCGCGCTGCTAACACTGTAGCCCACGAGTTAGCCGCAGTCGGTCGTCTGTATAACCCGAACCTATATGTTGAGTGGGAGGATGATGTACCAGCCCGTGTGGCTGAATGTGCGATGGGCGATCTGCCCAAGCACTGTTAAGTTATAAAGCTATTGCTTTGCCTTTAAAAAAAATTTGCTAGTCATCAAATGTGTCTCCTCGCTTTTTCCTTCTCAACCGCCTTCCTGAAAAAACTGCAGGGCCGCACATCGGAGCGAGAGGACACTGCAGCGCTGTCAACCCCTACGAGCGACCGAGTCCGAAGCACCGCCACACACCCCGCGCTCGCCCCCGCTCGCCACCCCCCCACAACCTTCTTCGCCACCCTCACACAACCTTCTCATCACGCTTTGAAAAAAATTGACCCATGGAGCTTAGTTTGTAGCACGACTCCTCACCGGTTCCAGCATGAAAAATCCTCATCCGCGGGTTGCAGCCTCGCAACTGCTGTGGCGTCGTCGTCGTCGTCCCCGGGCAGCCGTTCGTCATCGCAGCAGTGCTATCGGAGTCGCCGCGGGTCGCAGCTCGCCAAGAATGGACGTAGCAAAAAAGAATTGCCAGCCAGGGCAAAAATCTACGATGCATGCAGCAAAAATCATCGTCGCCGCCATGAATTATTGCAGCTCTGCCGTGAATGGACGTAGCAAAATAATTCGTCGGACGTAGCAAAAATCCATGACAGTTGCAACAAAAAATCATCGTCGTTGTCGCGGGGTCGCAACTCAGAGCATCTCCAGCCGCACCCCCAACAAGCCCCCCCCCTGGGCGATTTTTTTGGCCGCCGGCGCCGAAAAATCGGCCCAGTCGCACCCTCAAAGGCCCTTTTTCGCCGGCTCGGGCCGAAATTAGCGCCGGCTGACCCAGGCCGAACCCGGCGCATTGGGGGAGGGGGGTGCTTGAGGCGCTAGCCGAATCATTTTTGGCACGAAAATCGGTGGGCCCTCCTTGGCAGCGACTCGGCTGTTCTCGTCGCTTCGTCGTCCTCATCACCTCGGTTTCCCACAGGGGAATCAATGCCAAAGCTGCTGCCTCTGCCTGGCTCGTCAGGCCGAAGGTGGAGTCCGGCCTCCCCGCGGAGTACGAGTCCATAGCCCGGTCTGGCTTCTCCGACGAGCCGCCCTAAAGTGGGCACGGGACGACTACCTCCACGACGAGATGGTCCGGCAATGCCGAGCCCTGCAGGAGATAACCGCCCGCCAGCGTGGGCGCGAGGACGAGAACGGCGTGGTGATCCTCGACAGCGACGAGGACGAGGCCGCCCCCGGACCGTCCAACCCGCCCCGCGTCGGCGACCCTAGGCAGGGGAGCAGCAGGGACGGCGGCCGCGGAGGACGCGACGACGACGACGAGGGGGACCACTTTTTTTTGTAAAATATTTGATGAACTCACTGAAGTTTGGTTAAATTTGCGCCTTGTTTGTGCGAATATGGGGCCGGATTTTATTTAAAAAAACAAAATGTAACATAGGGACGGCGACTGGGGAGCATCACACCCCAACACGCGGTTTAGCGCCAGTTCGCCCCCAGGCGGCGATTTTACGCGCCTCCTGGGGGGTCAATGGCTGGAGATGCTCTCAGCCATGAATGAATGTAGCAAAAAAACCTAACCGGTTGTAGCAAAATCCGATGATGGTGGCAGCAAAAATCATCGTCTCCGTTTGATTCCAGCAAAAATGTTTATCAGTTGTAGCATCCCTCATCACCTGATGTAGCATCTCGCGCAGCGGTTGCAGCATTCGATAAAAACGGTGAACCTCTGTATCACTGTATGGGCACATCCATGGTGATTGTTGCATCGATGTCTCCAGTGCGTCGTGCACGGCCTCTATGCAGATGTCCCCGCCGTTGTCTTCTCCACCCCCGCTGTAGCTCGCCCTACCAGCAAGGGCTCGTCATGCCTGCACGCTGCGTGTGGCGGCGGAGATGCATATAAGGAGCAGTTGCCCCGTGTTGTGGGGAAGAAGAAGACGACGTGAAGAAAACGATTTGATTAAGGAGCGTTCTCACGACCCACGATCGAGAGCGATCGTAAGGCTAGCGAGCATCCGGCCCAATCTTGGGCCGGCAGTCCGGCCACAAACGTTTACCAAATAACATCTATCGACGTACTACTGATCAATTATTTTGTTGCGTACGTGTGTGCGTACCTCTGTGGTCAAGTAAGGGCATGTACAATGATTGATAAGATAATCTTATCTTAAATTTTGCATATAATTTAGAGATGACAAAGAAAAATGTTTATAATGAGTCATCTCTTAGCCTTATATTTAATAACTAGTAATTCTTAAAAATGTGATGAGACATATTGTGCTAAGAGATCATCTCTTGTCTTATCTTAAATAAGAGAAGACAAGCCTTCTCTTATGAGTTCTCTCTCCTTCACCTCATTATTTATCATACGTGACACTCCTAAAATAGCACCATTGTACATGCCCTAAGCAGCAGAGTGGTGATGTATATGTGTCAGTCAAGGCTGCCTTCGGACACAAGTTCGTAGACGAGCAAGAGCCCTCTGCGGCTATCGCTCCAGCCCAGTAGCTGCACGAGGTTCCGGTGCCGCAGCCGGCTGATGATCTTCACCTCCGAGTCGAACTCTCTCCTACCCTCCCATGTATTCACTGGTGTCAATTGACACCAGTGCCTTCTGGCTTTTCAGCTAATAGTATCAACAAAAACTGTATGACCCCAGCGCAAAAATTCCATTGACCCCAGCCCAGCAGCAGACCAGCTAATCCCTAAAGCCTTAGCCCATAAAATCCATTAAGTTCCAAAAGAAATCAACAGCCTGCGGCAGCAAACAACGATACAAGGCCAGGCCCAATGCGTACGCACTATGTATCAATTAATCGATGTACGCTACCCGGCTGCTATACACGTACGCGAACAGACAGACGCCCTCGTCTCTTCGCCTCCTCATCTCGAACCCTAATTCCGCAGCCGCCGCAGCGAATCGGCGACGAACGACGGCGAACTCGACACCGTTTCATCGGGTGAATGTTGACATCGGCTGACCGTCCGCCAGTGCATAATCTTTAATTTGCAAGTGTTGGCTCTTCCAATCCCAGGTAATTTGCACCTTCTCTCTCGCCTCTCGGTCTCTAGACTGTCTAAAGACTACGATTCTACAGGTGCATTGCTTTCATGATGGCTATTGGCTAAATAATTTTTTTAGTTTATTTTCTTTGATTTGCCTAGGACCAAGAAGATATGGATAATTTTTTGTTGAAAAGGAAACGACCAGCACTAGATAGTAATGTGGCAGGGCCTTCAAGGCCAGTTAGACCAGCACTTGATTTGCTATGTGGAGAAAGACATATTTTCTACAATAACGAATGACGATGTAATTGATCTATTTAAGAAGATGAAAGATCGAGAAGGGAAGTTATGAAATGTGAGTCTCGTATCACTTTATTTTTCCTTAACAATACTTATTTTTTGCACTATTTCTTTCTTACTATTGTTGTGAATATAATATGTTCTTTTGGGACGTGGAGGAATTGATCCCGGGCACCAGTGATCCTGGATGAACAGTAAAATCCGAAAAAATAGTAAAAAAATTCAAAAAAATCTGAAATTTGTTGTCAAGAAACTTTGATGTTTTTTCTACATGCGTGCCAATTTTCGTGATGAAATGACATTTGTGGAGGTGTCAGCAAAAAAAAACAAAATCATGCTCCAAAAAAACTGTTTTTGGAAGCATTTTGGAGCATCGATTTTGTTTTTTTTGCCGAGACCTGCATGAATGTCATTTTGTCATGAAAATTTGCACGCATGTGAAAAATATGTCAATGTTTGTTGCCAAAAAAATTCAGATTTTTTTGAACTTTTTAAATATTTTTTTCGTTTGTACTGTAGCAAAGGGTGCCTATGAGCTCGAGCTCACAATAGCACTTTCGGTTCTTTTGTTCATCCTTTACAGAAAGTTACGAATGAAACGTTCCAAAGTCATCCTTTTGCCTATTATTTCTGGAATATGTAAAGAAGTGTTATTTTATGACTTTGCTCAGCCAATACTCGCTACTCGGTATGATTTTTTTAGATGTAATAATAATATCACCTGCATATGATTGCTTTTTATATCGCTCTCGGCCATTATCTATGTTGTTGCACCACTATAATTTCTGCTAGCGGCTTAGCCTGGGAAGCGGTTGACACTAATACCCATTTTTTCTAGCTTCGTCCCTGCCTACCCTGCGCAGACGATTCCATGAAGAGCATCTTTATGGCTAACTACGGGGCGATCTTGGTCGCTAAGGCTGCCTCGATAGACGTTGCCGAAGTCCCCTCGCTCGAGCTTCTCCTCGTCGGCGAAGTCCTTGGTTGCGGCGGCGAGCTCGCCGTAGCGGTACCGTCTGGGGCCTACCCCTCTCTCGAACTCTGCTTGCTCATGCTCCTCGTCGTCGGAATCATGTAGCCTCTGCCACATGCGTCGCCGACGGACTAGGATGACAGCGACGGCGCAGAGCAACGCAACAAAAGCTACTACTGCGGATGACACTATCACGTCCACTAGTCGTCGCCATCGTGAACTGGTACCGGCGCGATCTAGAGTGGAAGTAAACGACCAAGACAGAACCTGATGCAGCTCGATGCACATACCCGTTGCCGCCGAGAAGCCAACCGCAACGTCCTGGGGCAAGGCCGTGGTCATGTCCACCGTCCATTTTACGTTGTACGGCTCGTCGCCCTCCATCTGGAGACGGGCGGCGAGAACACCCGTCTCGGCGTCGTAGCTGATCTCGGCGGCCATGATGGCGTCATCGGTGACCATGCTCCTGGTCACGTTCGTGTAGGCCTTGGACTTGATGGAGTTGACGTCTATACCAACACGACTGTTGCTCGCGTCGAAGTCACCGAGGACGGTGTCGAACTCCACCGCCACCACGCGGTCGTCACCGGTGGTGCTGATGTTGTTGCTGTCATTGAAGAGAGCGAGGTTCTTGCCATAGCTGTTGGGGGGAGCTTCGACGGGTAGGGCGACAGGAAGAAAGCCATGTCGTCGCCCTTACATCGGTCGCGCAGCTGGACCTGGTTCGTCTCGCTTTCAGGCCTGATCTGGAACGTGAAGTTGGAGGAGAAGCTGGCCACCTCACCGGTGGCCTTGTCCCAGAGCGGCACCGGACGCGTGTATGACGCCCGGCCCACGCTAAAGAAGTCGTGGATCTCGTTCCTCGTGAGCTCGATCACGCCGGAGTCCATGAGCGTGTCATGCTCGCACCTGAGCTCCGTGTTGCAGAGGTCCCCGGAGGTGGAGAAGTTGAAGCTAAAGGAGAGCGCGGTAGCGAGAGGTGCACTACTGGTTACCAACAGCAGCGAGTAGCAGAGAGAGATGGGCACGGAGAGAAGAGGTTGGTGAGGGCTCCATATTGCAGCCATTGTTGCTGTTTGGATCGGGAATGGGAACTGGGGAGACGGGAAGCGATGGATTACCTAGCTTTGGTTTTAATGGCACCTCGCCCGGCCAGTTTCAGGAGTTGCATTGCACCACGCAGGAAATTTGCCTGAAAGTTATGTTTACATCAATCACCTTTTCTTTTGGTAGTGATTGACTAATACACATATCATAAAACTGTGCTACCAGCTACAATACCAAATACACATAGTACATAACGATATGTTTTAGGGAAATTATCCTAATCAACCGGCTGATCCAGCAATTGCATCCGCTGCCTCCGTCATCGGACACGTGTCCCTGGCAAACAATTATAGCATCGCACGGTCATATCCTTATCTATTTTTTTTGGCTCTCATCCACTCGTTACTTTCCCCACCGAACGCAACTCCGGCGTCTTCCTCAATCTGTCTCGCATTTTCTCTCCCACAGCGTTGCTCCGCGCACTGACGCACCACGCCAAGCTGGTCATTGCTCCCGCTTTGTCGCGTGCCGCCACCACCGCAAGGACTGCTGCAGGCCACAACTCTTTTTGTTTCTGAGATCTCCATCCATGGCGCTCTAAACGTCGCCGTCGCCCGTCGAGCTGCAAGTCCTTCTCTCCTGATTGTCCTCTCCAACTGCTCCTCTCCCCGCCTCCCTATGCCCGCATGGGTTCTGCTGCAGAAATTTAGATGCGGCAGAGATCTTATTTTAATTTTTGTAACAAGGGATTTGTTGCAGAAAATAGGACGCAACGGGAGATGTTGTTGTAATTTTTGCAACAAGGATCTTGTTGCAGAAAATTAGACGCGTGAAAGATGTACAGAAAATTAGACGCTTGTTTCTGCAACTCGACTGTTGTTTCAGAAAATTTGTAAAAGATGAGGTTTCGCAACAAGGTCTTGTTGCAGAAAATCAGAGAAGACTAGATCTTGCAACAAGAGCATTGTTGCAGGAAATTAGAGAGGAGGATTGAACGGCTCGCGTCACGCATTGAATGGCTCGCGAGACGCTTGTTTCTGCAACTTAATCGGTGTTTCAGTAATTAGTGGGTTGGGGGAGGAGACCGAGCCGCGCGCCAGAATAGATCGGACGGCTACGCGCGCGTACATCGAACAGCCGTCGAGGTGGCGGATGTGTCATACAGATCATCCGGCGGACGCATAGCGTCTCCCTATGTTTTATAAAAAAAATCTTACGAGATGACTAATTTGGTGTTCTAGACGGCAATATATATATTTCTGTATATTTGATCAAACTTAATGAATTTTGAGTTAGGATAAAGCTAAAGCTTAAATGGTTTAGAACAAAGAGAGCATCTCTTCTATATGCCTCCTAGTTTTGAATTTTCATTTTCTATCTATGTTATGTTGGTGCCTCGGTTTCCACTATTCAATATCCTACCAAAAAACCCGTTAAAGGCGACAGAGGCGGTGGCCATGCTTACAGGACGTCAGCGGGATAGATCGGTTCATCGTGCACTAGTAGAGGAGATTCGCAGCATGGCTAGTCTCGCTACTAGGGAAATCTCTTTTATTCACTGTAGCCGCTCTTAGAATATTGTTAGTCATGAGCTGGCCGTTTATGGCCATAACACCCCGCGTACAGCACTATGGCTTGCTGCCGGTATGGACTTTGTTGTAAACCTGGTTGCGGCTGAAGCCCCCGTGAGCTTAATGGAGATTTCTTTTCACCCCAAAAAAAAAACCCGTTAAAGGAGACAGAGAGAACTCGATCATCTTTTCTCAAGAGACAACCGATGCACACAAACAAGCATAACATAGTAGGTCTAATCCAACTCGCTGTGTACAACGGCAAATAATCATAAATACTGAAATGGATGGGAGGATCAATACAAATCCAATAGTATGGCCAACTTTGATATTGATAGCAACATCCTTGTCATGAAAAATTGGACCAAATTTTCCGGAGAAAATTTCAAAGCTTTTAATGGTCTGATTCAAGGGCAAGTCTAGTTGGGACACTCCCCACCTTTGCCATATGGTGTGGCATCTTTTAGTGGTCATTTTCCTCCAGAAAGAGATTGGATGCATGCAGAATTGAACACATCAGCATGAATTGCTAAATCCAAAATGATTTAGGTAATCTGATTAGCGATTCATCTTCACCATTGTGTTCATCTCAATGAGGGTTTGAAAACAACATCTCATGTTGTTATGTTTTGACAAAAAAATCGTCATCATCATTTGCCAAATTATAGAACCATGGTTGTCACATTAACAGAAACCATTGAGGCAATAATATTGTCCATGGGTATTAGAGAAAAATAAGAACACATTTGGTGGTTTAGTGGGACCCAAACTTTATCGTAGTGAGATAGATGGAGAGCTGACATTTTTATCCATTAGTATTTTGGTCATATAACATTGTAAACAGACTTTGAGCTAATAGTTATGGCGTCTAGTGGCACTTTTTAGCATGCGCCTAACAGAGGGGTGGCATTTTCGAGCAGTTGAAACTTTTAATGGCAAAAACGAGTAGTGGGACGGAACTAGTGGCATAAATGATAAAACCCTTTTTAATTAGAGAATATGCATGTATGGTGGTGGTCCGATAACAAAATCTTATGCATTTGCGTTAACTACAATAAGCTGCATTTTGGGCCCATCCCAAATTTTTTTACAACTAATACATAATATAAAAGTTAAATTGACATCACTCAAACAAAACTTAACATTTGGATCCTCAATTTATCCGTGTTTAGGATCCGTCCCACATCCTTGTAGTTCAGACCGATCAATTTAGCCCGCTGTACTACAATTTAATTAAGCACATGACGCCTTTTTTTTAGAGAAAAACACATGACGCCTTTACTTGATAAAAGCCCAAAAAACAAGCAATAAATACTGAAAATGGATGGGAAATTCTTAGTGGCCAAACATCATGATGCCTATATATATATATATGATCGACAAGCTTGGCCAACCTGGAAATTCTTAGCAACATCCTTGTCATTTGTAAAATGGACCAGGTAGATTTCAAAGCTCTATTTAATGTTTGATTTGATATTCGTACGTGGACCGGTCATTCAGTCCTTAAATATTAGCAGGCCTATTGCTGTGTCGAAATAGTCCAAAATAGAAGATGTAAAAGAAAATTGATGTCCAGCGATTGCTTAGTAAGCATGTCAACCAGAGATGACTGGTACCAGCCTACCACTGGTTTCTTTTCTAAAAGGAGAGTCAGAGGAAGAAAGCAAACTTGACACCTTGAACCATCTAACCGAATGAAATGCTTTTTTAGGTGTTAAACAACGAATTGACGATTACAGTGGCCAGATGGTAGGTTCGAGTTTTCATGGGTTAGCTGAAGATCAAACTTACCAGGTCCCAAAGAAGAAGCCACCAAACGCAGCACACACAAGAACCAGGGTGTGATGACCCTGGAGAGGAAATCACAGAAGAGGGAATGAGATGCAGATAGAGAGACAGGAGATGAGATTCAGAACTCTGTACTCATTTCATTCATGCCATAACAGAGGGGATGTCCCTTCCCCGGGCTCCCTTGCAGGTGGGTGCACTGACATGTCCAGAAAACTTATGTAAGTATCCGAATCTAAATATCCCACTTAGAAATGGCAATTGCGCCATCTGTTGGAATGTTTGATACGCAAAGCGCATCTTAAGCTTGTAGGCTACAGCTGTGCTACAGGGTTAGACCATTCTTGGAACGTGCACACAAGGGAGCCTTCCAAAATAGATGAAACATCGCTGCATTCATGCCCATTTCTTGAGAGAACAAGTCAAGGCACACCAAATTAACAAAAGGAAAGGCTAGAGAGAAAACATGAAACCTTATTGGATCAACATGTCATTGAGATCACTATCCTCACAATTGAAAGAAGATTTGTCGGCGGCTTATTAGCAGAAGCTGGAAGGCCAGCTGATAATCTAGGACATTGATGTCATAGCTCAGAAGCTGCAGACGAAGCACTCCTTCAGAGAATCAGAACTATCAGCCTCAAGATGAAAAAAAAGCTTCAGAGGAGGAAACCTAAACAACTAGGGTATGATTTTCTTTCTCAAAAGAACTAGTGTATGCTTCAGATATTAACTGAAATTGATGATTTCGCTGGCAAGCATTGCAAAAAGTTTTTAAAAAATTCCTTACTGAGCTGAAGATCCAACTTACCACTACCCGAAGAAGCCACCAAACCTAGGCCCCCAAGAAACAGGGCCACCCAGGAACCCAGACCCTCCAGGAGGCATTGGACCCCCATGGATGTACCTGTACCTGCCGCTCCATGTATGATCCTCACCCACTGGTCAGTCTTGTCGATGTTCCATGTTGCAGCTGCTATTCTCAACTCCCTGCCTACTATTGCCTTGCATTATCAGTACAAATGTGAGTTCTTGATTCTCCGGCCAGTGATCATTCTACACAATTTAATTTCATGGTATGGCATGATCTAATGTTAGTGTAATCAACACCTGTATCCTCGGAACAACATATAAATGTGTGCTAAAATAGAACACCTTTCGAGCAAAAATATGTGAAAAGGCTGAATCTACAAAATCCATCTAGAAACAGCGACCAATTGTGTCTGAATCATTTTTATAAGCAACACAAATCTTAAGTTCTTAGCAGCCATGGCGAGCTTCAAAGCACAGCCAAAGTTCCCAACAGCAGTTGTGTTACCAATTTTGTTATACCATTCTGCAGCAGTGTCCAGAAAATCCAACAACAAACAAGCTACAAAAGGAAATATTAGACTCATAGACTCCAAGGAGCACTATAAGAAATAGATGAACATTATAAGTCCTCCTGCAGCATAGAGTTGTTCCACAGGCAACGGGTAAGCAAATGTAAAACCCGTTTCTTGCCTAGAACAAGGTGTTGCAGAATTACCATAGAACAATGAGGCACGTCATATAATCATAGATTTAGTTGCAGAGCTGAATATAGAAAAAGGGGAAAGGTTGAGCTGACATTCTCTACTGCAGAAAGATACTACCTCTGTAACTTTTTATAAGACGTTTTTAGAGTCTATGACAGTGTCAAAAAACGCCTTATATTAAGTTACAGAGGGAGTAGCATCAAGCTAAGCAGTGGAGCATTATGTACATATCATGTCCTAATTAAGATAGCTAACAGTAATCCCATCACAGAAGATAACACCTAGAGTCTTGCTCAGAACAAATCAAGGCATAACCAAAATAATAACAACCTATAAAACAGGAACCCTTTCTTAGCAATGCATACGATACGATAGGCTCAAATGTCATGCAGTTCATCAGCGCCTTGTGTGGTCTGCTGCAAGGCCAGTTCAGAATCCCGGATGCTGATGGTGTAGCTTGACAGAAGCTGGACGATCGTGAAAGGACGGTTGCCAATGAGGACAAAATGCTTGTCCCGCTTCACAAAATCGGCAGCTTCCGAGATCCTCTCAGCTTTCCGGTCCTTGATATTGTACTTCCAGATGTGAGCAGACGACCCGTGGTGTTCGGTGTAGTAGATACAGTTTGCCTCAATCAATGGGAACATATCAGCATCCACAACAAGGCACCTATGATGACCAATGAAGATGGCATGGTTCAAGATGCTCTTCACATACAAAAGCTCGCCGCTCTCGAATCTTAAAACCTGGAAGAAATGTTGTCCCTTGATGGCGACCAGCTTCTGTCCACGGAATTCCATTGGGAAACACCGGGCATCGTTTGCAAGTCCCATCTCAGTAGGATCATCGGAGAAAAACTTCAACAGATCAACGCAAAGCGACTGCCCCACTTCGTAGATCTTGAGAGCCATGCCAGTTGTTCTGAGTAAATCCCACCAAGGACCAACCAAACCAGCTCCGGCCGCCCTCCGGAAAAAACTATAAACCAAAAGCGCGCACTCTAGGTCTAGGGTGTCAAAACTGCTGTGAGGACTGGTCATGTAGTACATCTTGCAACACGAGTGGCAGTACAATGTGAGCAAGGGCGAAGAGAAGTCAAAGCAGACGGCAGCGGTGACCTGAACCTCGAGCGGCACAGTCGCCGCCGTGAAACGGATGATCTCACCGGTGAGAGGGTTGAAGACACAAGCCGCGTGAGGAGGGCTCCTGTCGGCCAGGACGAATAAACCATGGGGACTGGTGGTGACGACATAGTAGTCGCGGAGCAGCGGGAGCTCCTTGTGGAGGAACCGGCCGGTGGCGGTGTTGACCAAGAGGCGGCGCGTGTCACTCTCGAAGACCTCGTCGAGGACGATCCATAGGCGAGGCCGGAACCGGGAATCAGAGATGCTGTTCCTGGGATCGTCAGTGGCGGAGCGCCAGTTGTGGCAGACGGCGCGCAGATCCATGTACCAATCTAGGTTGTTGGTAGCGAGGAATGAGTCGGCGATGTGACCCACGATGTCGTACGGGAGCGAGGACCAGTCTGCAGTCGCCGTGGCCGGAAGGACTGGTGAGGTTTCCAGGCAACCGGGGTCCTTCTTCCACCTCTTGGCTGGCGGAAGAACTTCAGCGGGCGCGGTTGCCATTGCTGCACACTCTATTCCGGATCAACCAATGCCCTAATCCTCGCTGGGGTAGAAGGGGCAGGGCATTGCGAGTGAGGGAAAAGGACGGAACTTTGAAACAATCGATCAAGAAATCAAGAACCAGGCAAGAAATCAGTTACCAGGTCAGTAGATTAGTAGACCAGCGGCAACGGAGTGGATCAAATCGAGGAAGCACGGAGGAACGGACCAAACGGATTTGGGAGGAAAATGAGGAGGAAGATGGAGTATTTTTTTTCAGTTTTGCTAAAGCATTTTTTTCCCGGAATCGATTTATAAAAAATCTTACGTCAGGTTGTTGGGCTCCCGTCGCGAACGCGTTCATCTTCGTCCGTTTCGCTGCACGAATCTTAGAGCAACCGGCAGTGCCATGTCAGATCCGCCGCCGTTCGCGCTAACCGTCATCCGTCACGAACGCTCCCCACCGGCGCACGTCTTCCCTTTTTCCCGCCATCTTTTCAGTTTTCTCCCAAACAGTCCGCTCAGTCTCTCTCATTTCCCCTCTCGCTTTCTTCTGATTGGGGCGATTCCGCGGCTAAAGGCTCGCATGTCGGTGTCGGTCGCCAGAAGTCGTCGCCGTGTCGCCCTCGACTCCGCCGCACCGGCACTGTTCAACTGCGTGAGGATGAGGTACGCTCACTTTCCCCTCCCCTCCGCCCGCATCTGCTAGGTGTGTAGTTATCTCCGTTGTATCTGCCCGCAAGATCCTCGAGTTGGTCGTGCGGTGGCAATGGCGAGACAACCGGTTTCGTGCCGGTTGCGTCGTCCTCGGAGTCCGTTTCGTGTTTTGTGATGTTTTTGGCGTTTGCGTCATCACCAGAGGCCCTTTCGTGTTCTTGTGCTATGTTTTGTTGCTCGGTATGCTGACACTGTAGGGTTTGACCACATAGTTTAGTTGGTCGGAGACGCCGATTGCAGTTACGGCCGCCGTAGATCTGTGGAGTTGGGGGTTTCCCGTGTTGTTGCTGCAATTCTAGTCACCGTGCGCAAAGGAATCAAAGTGTACAATTTATTCTCATGGACATGACAAATTTTGATTTCAGTCGAGAATTTTTTTTTTCGCTCTGTTTCTTCCATTCGTACAAATAGTGCTTTTGGTAGATTTGTGTCCATGGCAAAAATTGCTTGCCGTCCATGGCAAATTTACCAACCCTTTTTTTGGGTGCCACTTTTTCCTTGTGGAATTCTCATGTCATGCTCTCTATTTTCACTCCCACTTCATATTATTTTTGCGAAATGTTAAATAAATACGTTGAATGACATATCGCATGTGCCATCTACAATAGTTATCTAGCCCATGTTCTCCCTTATCTCTCTATTAGTCCAATATTAGGGTTGTTTATAAGGACGTGGGCCA
This sequence comes from Triticum urartu, assembly GCF_003073215.2. Classification (NCBI taxonomy): domain Eukaryota; kingdom Viridiplantae; phylum Streptophyta; class Magnoliopsida; order Poales; family Poaceae; genus Triticum; species Triticum urartu. Next base: position 19,110 of record NW_024115547.1, read on the forward strand.
TGCATGTTGATCCTAAACCCTAAACCTTAAACCCTAACCCTAATTGTATATATGGCACTAGATGCCCGTAATACAACTGCGTTGCATCAAATCTCGTTCTACGTCATATCAGCCTACCTCACGATCCTGGGTGTTAGAAGAGTAGGCCGCAACAATCTTGGGGCAGTTAGCAGAAGCAGAGGAGGTAGAATTCATGCAGAAGAAGCATTCGTCAAGAGTTAGAATCAGAGGTACATGTCTAAAATAAAAGCTTCAGAAGAAGAAAGGTTATAAAATAGTGTATTCTTTGTGGCTCACATATACTCCGTATATTGCACGTTGATTATTGCTGAAAGGTGTATACTTGAACAACTAACCATCTAACTAAAAATTAGGAGGAGGATTTTGGGGGTAGCTATATTTATGGCTTTATCAACCCTTTTATCATTCTTTCAATCATCCGGTCAATGGCTGTGTTGATATGTTGTATCCCGCGATAAGCACGCATTGCATGTGCCACAAAGTAAAGAGTACTGCACCTACACCACCAACCTCTATTTGTGTGCACAATGCTTTCATTATATATACCACACTAACCTTCACTTGCCTGAATAAGGTTCTCTTCTCATATGTACAATTTCATCTTCAACTGAATAGTCATCTAGCTTTATCTTCACATGTTGGTAGCACTGGCTCATTTCATAAAAATAGGTGCTGATCAAAGAGAGGTTCTGAGGAGAATGTGAATTCAAAAGATGTGAGAACACAGGGGAATACGAGACATTTCTCTTCGTCTTGTTAATCTGAATATGGAGCCCAACCTGTCGTGTGTAATGTCGGTATCATATAATTTTCGTTTTCTCCTGGTTGTACATTTTCCATGGTTTTTCTGATAAAATGTATTTGTGCAACTGAACTAAAATAATGTATGACTATGTGCTCCCAAGGATGTAAGTTATCTCGGTTGAGGTCACTGTATATCCCTGTTTTCAAACAATCAAATTTTATGCATGAGTTCCTGGGCATGCAAGCTGGATTAAAAGTTAACTCTCCAGCGGTTAGATCCCATTGTTTTTTTCGAAATGACAGTTATCCTGCATTCATTAAAAGGAAAAGAGTTGCTCGGTTAATTAGGGAAAACTGAATGAGAACCAGATTGCCCAGTTAATTATGAAGAATCGGGCGAAAACCAACACACGCGCTGAGCGGCACACATAAGAAAGCCCACGCACACCACTACAAAGAGGGCCTCGGCGAGACAGCACACACACGTCATCGTCATCACTCCTTCCCTAGAGGCGTCATCACCATCCCTACACTCTGAGCAAGCAACTCCGGCTTCGCCGTAGGCGATCATCGACTCAACCCACACCGCAGCGAACGCGTTAAGCTGCATGAAGATCTGCACCAAAGCTCAGCCACCTGCGGCCAGACAACGCAGCCACTGGCGGAGCTACGTGCTGCAAAAAGAGGCCGTGGCCCGCCCAGCACATAGCAAGTGCAGTAGGATATTTAGACTAGACTAGACCTTGAGTGCAAAACTATTGGGCTTTTCCTTCTATTGGCCCGCCCTTCTTCGCTACTGAAGCTCCGCCAGTGAACACAGCTCCGACTCTGATGAAGAACTCTGAAGAAGCCGACTACCGCAACCATTGCCGCATCGTCGAGAACACTCCTACCATAACCGTTGCCATAGAAGTCTGGTCGCCACAACCGCCGCCTTCCCCGAGTCCCGCCCGCGGACACCGAGCTACCAAGACAAAGCCCCCAAGAGAGAATACGACACCAAGGCGCTGCCATTGTCTGATCACAAATCAAGGGTTTCCCCCGGAGAGGCCGAGATGGCCGGATCCGTGCAGGAGGGGTGTGGCAGCAAAACAGCGATGCCCCTAGGAAGATCAACGACGGCCACAGCCGCCGTCATGGCGCCATCGCTGGTCACGGCTCAAGGCCAGGACAGGGTCTTCACCCAAGCTCCCACACCACCTCAGCCACACATTATCCCACACCGGTGCCAGCGAGCCCACCATCCACCACCACCATCGAGGCTGCCCAACGACGAAGAAGAAGCTTCGAGATTCACCGCAGCCAACCGCACCTCGCGGAGACCATCGATGGCCAACCACCAGAACGAGGTGCCAGATCCATCAATGGCCTTCCTGGCGCACAACCACCGGATGCAGCACGAGCCGCCGTGCCCTGCCAAGCACCATGCTGACGAGAACGGAGAAGCGCCACCCGAAGCCAAGAACCACCATGGTTCCCAACCGCGGCCAAGCAACAGACCGCGGCCAAGCAACAAAAGCACCGACGCGCCCCATGCACGCCACCACAACCGCTGAAGACCGGAGCCGCAACACTCGTAGTTGGGGCGCTCTTTGTCGACAACCGGGCCCCTGACCCGCGCATCACTAGGGCGTCCTCACTACGTCTTGCCGTGCCCCTCACGGACGAAGCCGCCGCCCTCACACCACCGCACCACAAGGCCGACAGTCTCCTCCAGGCATCGCCACACTTCCTCCAGCAACGAAGTGCGCCTGCCGAGCCTCCATGCCCGGCCCCGATCGAGCGCCGCCCACCACGCCCTGCGCCCGCGACACTCAAGCCGAGTCCATGCCGCACCAGGTCACCGCGAACCCACCGCCGTGCCACCCCTACCCCTGGGCCACCAGATCCGTGCCAGCCGGCACCGGAGTCGCGCCAGCGCGCTCGCCAGAGCCTGACAAGCCTTCCTGCAAGATCTGCTCTAGCGCCACGCAGAGACAAGCCCCGCCGCCACCCTAACATTTATCAAACAGGAAAAAAGGAACTCACATGGACGCAGATGCCAATGTGCATGCTACAGAAAACTGAATGTGAGTAGCCTCCAAATGTTGTGGATAGCTGAGCAATTACCAATGTCAGATAATACAGCCAGAAAGAAATGATTGGAGTGAACTTGAGACAATCTGCTTGAGACAGAATTCCTGGTGATGTGCTGCTTGAGGCAATCTGCTTTCGACCAATGGTACTCAAGATGATCTTGCACCGCTCAGAGAGAAAAAAAAAATGAACATATGGCTGGTGGTTACAGAGTCTAAAGGGGTGCACAATCTGGGACCTGGGATGAACCATGATACACCTTTCTTCTGCTTATCACTTACCAGTACAAGTTCCATTTCTTGAGCCGATGTTGAGATCAACATCACATGAAACATTTGATTCCTTGAAATTGTTAGGAGCTAAAGTTAAATGATAAATATAGTTCCAAATGAAGCAACACGAAAGTAGAATTATAATATGTTTCAATACTTAGCCAGAGTTATAATGCAATCTTTCAGTTTAACTAGTGCTCTGAACCCTTGTATACAAAATCGGCTACAACTTGCTAATCAGCAAGGAGGATGATCTGTCTCATTTCATCGTCAGCTAAAACAAAATATAGAAACAGGAAACCCATGTATATTCGCTAAATTCTAGTATTAAGAAGATAGGTGGTCTCTGAGAAAGAAGATCTGATAAATGGACAAGTTGATTCTTCAATTAAATAAAAAGAGACAAGAGGCAGGTTGAACTGCTAACAAGCATTGAGTACTAAGAAGGCAACTCTTGCTAAGGGGGGAAAAGTACATTCTTCAGTTTAAGAAAACAGAGATACGAGTCTGAGCAATTGACAGACATTTCAAACGCTGGCCCAAAGGACTTGTATGCATCAACATCAACACTGATATTCTGGGTGTTACTCTTGTACTATATACCATCGAAGTGTAAACTGTAACCCCACAAACGCACACAATTCACCAGTATGTACATTCATCACAGGAAAATAAACTCACACAGACGCGCATACTGCAAAAAACTGAATGTGGGTAGCTGAGCAATCACCAATGGCACATAATACATCCAGAAGCAAACAATTGAACCCCACAAAAAATAGTAATTGGAGGGAGCTTGGCACAATCTGCTTGACACACAATTCCTCGTGATCTCCTGCTTGAGGCAATCTGCTTTCAACCAATGGTACTCATGAATCATGATGGACTTGCACTGCTTACAGATAAAAATGAACATGGCTCGCAGTCCAACGGGGTGCACAATCTTTGACCTGAGCCAGACCATGATAAACCGTTCTTTGGTTTATCAGTACATGTTTTCTCAAGCCGATGTTAAGATTGAACGTCACATGAAGTGTCGATTACTTGAAATGGATAGCAGCTAAAGTGAAATGATAAATATAGTTCCAAAAGATGAAACGAACTGACCCTCAATACTGCAGCTGACGTGGATACGGAGTGAGGCCATAAGAAGCACCACCACAGCCAACAACCCTCAGATGAAAGGATATGTGTATCCACCACATTATCATCTGATGAAAGGCGAGCCGTTCATAACATAACCCTCCAGTGTCGGAAAGAAGGCATGTGAAACTAGACTTTGTTTGAGCCGAAGTCGAGTAGGACGGAGGCCTTTGCGATGGAAACTGGCAACCAACTGGCCTTCCATGCCAACCTGAAGTAGCCAATCATCAAACCGGAGCAGCACGAGCACATCACTGTCGCATGACGTGACAATCACCTCCCAATGATGGTCAAACTTTCCACATTGCAAGCTGATCTCCGCAACCGGAAATTCGACCCGGTACTTTAAGGCCCAGATCTCGGCTTCGTAGTCCTGCATCCAGATGGCAACGGGGACGAAATTCATCGGGTTTTGCCTTCCCAAACTCATCCCCACGAGAAAATCGTAAACCCATCTCCGTCCCCATCACCGTATGCGGGGCTAGTTTTTCGCCCGTCCCCTAAACCCATCGGGTTTCGGGGAACCCATGAGAAAATAAAAATATTTAAACAAACATAGTGACGACAAAGAATAACATTTGAATAGCAAAACAAGCACATTTCAGCAGCATAACTAGAGCAAATTTCAACAAAAAATAATAGTAGATGGTTCAACAGCTATATAGAGTGCATTTTAGCATATTTAAACAACATACATAGTATATTTCAGAGGCAGCAAACATAACATAGTAGCAACAATGATATCATTTCAGCAGCAACATAGTATATTTCAGTAGCAAAACAACTGCAAATTTCAGCACAATACTCACGAATAACATCAGCTAAAAGAAGCCTATTTCAACACAACTATAGCCCATTTCAATAACGAAGATAAGCATATTTCAGCAACAAACAGGAGCATATTTCAGTAAAAAAAAAAGTATTTTGCCGGGTTTGCCAGGTTTTGGGTTCAGGGACTACCGAAACGGGTGCAAACCCATGAAACGTGTCGGGTTGTATAATGCGTCCAACAACAGCCTCGCGGGGATGAAAAGATGCTCATCCCCGTCCCCTAATAGGGTAAAAACCCACGGGGACGCGGGTTTCGGGGCCCCGTTGCCAACTTGAGTCCTGCATCGCCCAGATTTCAACGCTTGTCCCTTCATAGTTGAGACTAAACATGCCAAGCATGTCACCCATCTCAAACAGGTCCTCGCAGCCAATTACAATCGGACATCGCATCGACCGGAACGACTCAGCAATGGTGTCAAATACCATTACAACGCGGTTCATGTACCAATGCAGGCTACCATGGAACAGGACAGATCCAGCTGAAATGTGTATCAATTCCTGTGTATCAGAGCACCCTATGTACCTTGGCAGCTGGCCGGAGCCTAAAGAGAAGACGTGGGCGCCATCTTGAGCGTCAGGCGCCATCGACCTCCGGAACGGGTGCAGCAGCAACCGGTACTCGCCGGTAGGGCCGTGCCGGTACATCCCCAAGGGCATAAAGCCATTAAGCTGCTGGACGGGAGCATACTGACGAGTTGCCGGGTTGTAGACGGAGTGCGTGCTGTAGAGGGAGAGGAGGAGGAGCCCATCGCAGGAGCCGTGGAGCACGAGGCCGTGGCCGTAAACGCTGCGAATGCCAGGTCGCGCGCTGTACTGGAGCTGGTCGGCGGCGTCGGCCCCTGCTACGTTGTCCAACGGAATGATGTCTAGGGAATCAACGACGTCGCCGGCGCAGTTGTAGCCGTGGAGGAGGGGGACGGTGGGCTGGCGGGCGTGGGGGGGGAGGAGGGAGGCGCGGG